>NC_142929.1:168206443-168284559 GCF_046866305.1 Octopus bimaculoides
AGCAGTGTCCCCCTGCTGGTTTGGCATCTGCAGACTAGTTTCAGGATGTTGCCCCCTTGTCAATGCAGAGCAGCCAAGCCTTAGCCAGGCGGCGCTGCTGACTATCTGCTCGAAGGTTATTTATCTAATTTCAGTGGAATCTATCCACTGGTTTTCAGAAATAGAGTTATTAATATTTCTAAGTCTCTCTAAAGGAGACTACGGCAGCGGTACTGGAAATTAATAGTTATCGCCAAGCCAACATGGCGGTCCCAAAATTAGGACGAAAGCTGCCGTGAATTAGCTCCAAGAAGCCATCGCCTCTAGCTAGCTATGTGACACATGAAACCTGTGTCCTTTATAACCTTCGAATATTTATATACATATATATATATATATATATACATATATATTTATATACATTATATATATACATATATATTTATATATATATACATATATATATACATATATATTTATATATATATACATATATATACACTATTTATATATATATACATATATATATACATATTTATATATATATACATATATATATACATACATATATATATACATATATATATATATATATACATATATATATATATATACATATATATATATACATATATATATATATATATACATACATATATATATACATATATATATATACATATATATATATATACATATATATATATATATACATACATATATATATACATACATATATATATACATATATATATATATACATATATATATTATATATACATATATATATATATATACATATATATATATATATATACATATATATATATAAAATATACATATATATATACTATATACCTATATATATATATATATATATACACACATATACATACACACATTTTACGCACACACATACCTCCTCGAGTTTACGACCGAATTCCATTCCGAATGATAGGTCATAAGTCGGTCTTGTCGTATGTACGATTTATATTTTTCATTCAAATGCACTGAAGCTTGAAAACGACTGAGTGAAAAATAGTGGCAGGCAGTGGACGACTGTGTCTGAGGGAGGCCTGCGTTGTCAGATGCTGCCATAGTTATCATACGTGCAACTGCCCAACGTCCGAAAATCGATTTTTAAATTTATTTTTGTGGTCGTAAATGCGGATCGTCGTAAGTCGCATAGGTCAATAAATCGAGGAGTGCGTGTGTGTCATTGTTTAGTTTTTATTTTAAGATTTCTTTCCAATAGAGAAAGAGCCGGTTTCTAACCTAGATCCAAGGTTCCTTCATTAGAATTGTCCAGTGATGGAGTGGATCTGTAGTCTTCGAATTAGCTTTATGATTTTGAGAAGCCTAATTTCTAAGATCGGTTTTTAGGCAGTGTGTTATATATCAGGGTCCCAATAGTTACAGGTATAAACCTGAACTTGTAATCTGGATAGCGTAACTGCAGATTTCTCAATAGTTCAGCATAGGTGTTCTCTTTTTCACTGATCTTCAGCTTTGTTAACAACCGCTGGGCAGCTTAATTTCTACAACTGAACACAGTTTTTCTTCCTTATCCCAAATCATTATATCAGTTCTGTTGTGCTTACATTTTATTGAGGTCTTCACTGGTACATTCCACCAGTATTCCTTTTTATTATGAGTGGCTATGGCTTCTACTATATTGTGAATTCTTATTTCTTTGTCCTCGGGATTATCCTTCCGACGGATTTCAGGCATGTATGTATGCATGCATGTAATTTCGTTAAGTTCAGCCAACCATTCTTAAGGTGTACAGCCGAAACTATATTTTAATGAACTGAAATTCATACAATTAACCAGATATGATTAGTGTTCGCGAAAAATACAACGAAAAAGTGCAAGGTAAGGAATTCCAGAAATAGCACGAAATTTCGTTGAAGATATACAAATGGAAGGAGTTTGATCTTTGGCAAATATGATGGTAACTTTAGATATGTTTCAGTTTTGTTAGACTTCCTCAGCGAAGCAAATTTCACTCAAAGCTGCCAAGACCACACCAATTTTCCATCTACATATCAATTTTTTGTCAAGTAGTTCTTTCCGTAATGCCTTTTAAGATGATTTTCCATTAACGCTAATGGCATTTCTTATTACGGTTATTTTATTTGATTAAAAATTATTTTCAGCTCATCTCTTTAAATATGATAGTTTGCACTTAACTGTATATTCTTCATGCAGAAGGCACCCTCAGAAAATTTTCAGAAATAAAAAGATAGATACATAGACAAAAGTATCGCTCGGAAGGCATCAGAAAGTAACGGCTATATGATGTAAGCTGTGGAGCTTTACCCTCTTTTGTTTAGCCAATAAACTTTGTTCCACATCATCGCGTATTCTGTCAAACAAAATCAAATTACCCCACTACACCATCACCACAATATCCTGTTGCCGCAAATTGACCGAAAAAAATTGTTTTAATTCGGTTAGGCTCTATCAAGCTAGTCAAAACAATTTTTACAAACACACACACACACACACAAATATACACATGCGCGCGCGCGCGTATGTGTTAAAAGTTGTGTGTTTTGCGGATGGAGAATCATCTACAACATATACTTGTGTGTGTTTAACAGGGTACATCATAAAAAGTGAGGGCGCGTGGCTTAGTGGTTAAGGCATTCGGCTCTCGATCGTAAGGTCATGAGTGCGATTCCCGGCGACGCGTTGTGTCCTTGAGCAAGACACTTTATTTCACCTTGCTTCAGTCCACTCAGGTAGCAAAAATGAGCAGTACCCGTATTTCAGAGGGCTAGCCTTGTCACGCTATGTGTCACGCTGAGTCTCTCTGAGAACTACGTTAGGGTTACACGTGTCTGTGGATTGCTCAGTCACTTGCACGTTAATTTCATGAGCAGGCTGTTCCGTTGATCGTATCAGCTGGGACTCTCGTCGTCGTAACCGACGAAGTGCTCCTTCCTACATCATAAAAACCTCTTAGCGACATAACTCGCATCAAAAGTGCTAAACAAATGTTTATATACTGTATTTTAACGTTTACAAGGAACCCTTTTTGTCAAAAATTAGGTTAAAAAAATAAGGGAGTTTCATTATACATGGATAGTACTATAATCCCTTACAAAACCTTTTTTTTTTCCAAATTTTAAGCCGCGAAAATTAGCGGGGTTCCTTATACACGTTAAAATACGGTAAATTATGAATTATTTGGTTTTGAGACATTATCTATACAGTGAAACAGAAAATAAGCCACAAATATACGACATAAATATGCTTGATCGTACTTATTGGCAAGCTTTTTAGTACAGAACTTTGTTTTGACAACTGTATCAGTCATCGACCGATGTACAAAGCACAGAAACCTCTGTGACCAGTGTGTCTGTGTATATGTTGTTCTCCGTTGACTTCGACAATAAGGATTCAGTTGTACAATCAACTAAATTACTTCTAAGTTAACGTGAAAGTGGCTGAACATTCTACAGATGGATAGATATACTCTTAACGTTATTTTCAGGCACTATCAGTGTGACACAAAAACAAGTCTGTATGCTTTTAATTAAAGGTGCAATCTGTCTGGCGAGCCTTTATAGCTTCCCTCTACCCAGTGTCACACAGAAGACACGATGTTCTTAGTGAGGTCGAACCGTGACCTCTGGTTGTGAATCGACCTCCTTAAAAAGTCAACCATATTTTGCCCGCGCGCACACACACACACACATATATATAGTTGCTAAAATGAAGAAACACGTAAAAATAGAATCAAGCGACACCTTGAAATAAATGCATATATTTTAAACTTTCACCAGGCACAAACGTTTTTCTTCCCAGAAGTCATGCGTTCATAAAAGCATGAGCACGTGTGGTTTCATCGGTGAGATAATAATGAGTCATACGAGGATGTTAATGCTTATATACCGTGGTGTAGAAAGGGATGATATATGAATACAGTCAAAACATCATCAACGCAAATATCCTAGAAACACGATCGTTTCCAGAGAAGATATAGAATATATTATGCAATTATTTCCAATAAGTAGCTTTGTCTCTTCGGTTTAGTTGTACTTGTGTATCATATTATTGCTGTAAACTGGATCTTTTTCTCATTGTTTCAGCACTCTGCAAAAGAAATAATTTCATTATATTTGCGAGGCTTTTATTCATATCCGTGTGTTGCACACATATATTGCAAATATAGTTCTTTTGCAAAATGTATAAACACAACATCTACTAGGAGTTGAACCATGCTGTCGTGGCTGACGAGTCAAGCACCCTAACGATTAAAGAGATACTATTAGTTGAAAATGATCTCAGATTGGCCCATCCGTCTAGTTCTCAACAGGTGTCAAAAGTAAGCACCATCCACCATTGTGATAAAATGAGTAGAACTGTGTAATTTGCGAGTTGTGTTTTTTTAATTTTTTAAGCTAGCAATATTGAGTGATGTTACACAAAGGCATGCCTCACTCGTTCTCGAACCTGCTACTAACATCTTTGGGTCAAGGGAAGGGTAGAGAATCATAAACATGTGACTCCCAATTCTCCTCTTCTTCCTTCTGGCATCAATGAAATAAATTATTTACTAATGGATAGCATTGGTAACATATTGTCGTAGTGAAACACTTCATCTTCGACTCCATATTTCAACTCTGTGTGAAACAAACACGTCAGTTTATTATTTATTTAGTTTTATAGCATATATAGCAATTAAGGTTACAGCTTAATTTGCAAATGCATGGTTAGTTTGTGAAACGCTGCGAACAATTAAATGATACGTTAATATACAAACATAATTTAATACTGCTGTGAAGAATATTTTAGATTTTTTTTTTTTTTATATAAGTCGAAGAGAAACTATTGATGAAAATGACAGTTTCGATAGCATGCATATTCGAAAAACAGTTTTAATGTTGATTCGTATCTTGTTACCAAGTCTTACGATGTTAGTATTAATGTGTCAAGTACTCTGAGTTCGAAGTAGTTTTTGTTTAATTTGATTGAGGAGAATTGAATTTTATGTATGTGTGTTAACCTTGCTCATGTTTTGGTGGTGTTTATGTTGTGTTCTCTGTCCCGTAATTTAGAGGTTCGACAAATATTTCGATAAAATAAATACCAGACTGAAATATCTACAATGTCGATATGACTGACCAATCCTTTGAAGGTTGGTGCCTTGGAATAGCCTCGATCCGATGACTGAAACTAAATTATATATATATACATTCAAGTGCGTGGCCAAGTAATTTGGGAGTTGAGCAAGCAATTTTTAGGTTGGGAGATCGATTCCTAGACTGGGTGGTGCGTTGTAATCTTGAGCACGGAACGCCTATACATTTAACTGAAAAATACCAACAGAGAGCTGGTGCATCCCCACACTCTCTCTCTCTCTCTCTCTCTATATATATATATATATATATATATATATATATATATATATATATATATATATATATATATATATATATATATATATATATATATATCCAGCAGTTGCTTACCTGGTTCTCCGCTGGGTCAAAGATACTCGAGACAGTATATGTCTGCTCGCAATTACATAGGCACCGGAAACAATTAGAGGTAGCATGATAGATGCTACCGGATCACTTCAGCATGGCAGACTGTTACTAAAACTAGTGACCCGAAAAAAGACAAACATGCAAATCTAAAATCCTTGAGCCAGCTGGATCGCTTAAACCAAAGGTTCTGAAACCGGCGTACATGTATCCCACGTTGTACACAAGAAGAACTGCGGGGTCACAAGTTCGTAAAATCAGAGGAATTCTTATTTCACTATCACACTAGACTTGATAGTGCAATGACTACGCAATATGAAGAGATTGAACATAGAAAAGGAAGAAATGCGAGCTTCGCTGGAGGAAGTATGGGTAATAGCATAGTGGTTATGAAATGGAAACGAGCGAGGGTGCGAAGTATTACCTGGTAGGACATTTGAGTGTGAAATCCCCAGAAGATAAATCCGTGATTCACGAGTTTAAGATATCCTTCCCATCCATCCAATCTGTTTATGTAGGGAATAATGAAAATAACCTCATGCCCCAGTGTTCTAAAACAGGGATACTCGAACACATCTTAAGCAGCTGCTCCAAGATACTAAAGACACTAGAGACATTACAAGCCCCCTCAAGACCACCGTAGAGGTAATCAACAGAAAATTAGCAACAGCAAAAATGTCCGCATTACAACCAGTTAAGGAGAGAACGCTGCCAAAGAAAAGACTCAAGATTTGCTCCGATGGTTTGCTTTCCATGGCACATGACTAAGTGACGAAATTTGATCTTGTGAAGCATTCGAAATTCCGATCATATATCATCTAGTCCTCGTTGAGACCAAACATGATCTTGATTTCTGAGGCAACAAGACAGTTCATCTTACTGGCGTTGCTCAGAATATATTTAATAAAGAGAATGCAACTCATTTTGAAGAATGAAACATACAAAATGAGGAACCAGGCGAGGAAGATATGGAATATTAAATCAAAGAAAACAATCTGGCAGGTGCATATGAAAATGGAAAAACCGAAGATCAGAACCAGAAGAGGAAACTAAAATCAGAAAACACCTCACACTTCGAAAATTCGAAGCAGAAATCATTTACTACGACTTCGAGTACCTAAATTCAAAACCAAAGAAAATATGACGCCATAATGCAGAAGGAACTCTGGGAAAGAACAAATGGAAAGACATGAGAAGAACAATTAGATTTATGGAAAATCGATAAACAAAGAAAAGAAACGAAATCAAAATACTAGAATCGAAAATCTGTGGTTACAGGCGTATGAAGCCAATTACGGAATAGAATTAGAGAAAACTAAAAATAAAACATAAAAATCTTTAAAACACACAACTTGGCAATAACAGAAGGAACCATAACTCCATCATAATTTACAAGTCAGATCAAGAAATAATTGAAGGGCGACAACCCGTAACCTTTCATATGCAGAAGTAATCAAAAATGGACCGAAATTCAATAATTCATACCAAAACAGATTCAACTACCATAAAATGTAAACAATAACAATAGAAAAACAGACTAAAATAGACGGTCAAACCAAAGAAAATAATATAAATCTACTAAAAACAAGTCAACATACCAGGGAAGATGGTATGACAATAATACTAGACATATCAACAACTACAAACCCTCCTTCCAGCAAATAGAAAGAGTACGATGACTCACAAAACAAAAGTTCTTTTTAGAGAGCAGGGCTTCCAAACAAAAGCAAAAGCAAATACTAATGATGCAAAGATGTGAAAAAATACTGAACCAACCAATCCAAAAGTAATAAATTTATCACAATGAAACCTCGTGAAAATTGAAATAAAACTTTGATTACGGACTTAAATTCACACCAATTCCAAACCTAACACAACAGATCTTTACAGTTCTATATTTAAGAGATGAGGAATTATGTACATTATTTACATTTGACGGATATTTGTCCTCATCTTGTTTGTTATTAACCAACGTTTTGGCTGATATACCCTCCAGCCTTCATCAGGTGTCTTGGGCATATGGCGTAGTGGTTAAGAGCGCAGGCTACTAACCCCAAGATTCCGAGTTCGATTCCAGGCAGTGACCTGAATAATAATAATATCGAAAAATACTTTAGGAATGAGAACCCAGTTTCGAAATTTCCCCAAGACACCTGATGAACGCTGGAGGGTATATCAGCCGAAACGTTGTGTTAACAACAAACAAGATGAGGACAAATATCCGTCAAATATAAATAATGTACAACAGATCTTATTAAAGAGTTTTGTCGAAAACCTCGTCTACGATAGTTCTTCCAGAGGAAAGATTACGAAGATCCATGACTTGTAAAAAGTTTTTTTTTAAAAGTAACATAAAAAAAACTGGAACGAAATCAAATAATCAGTATTAGAGGAATATATGTATCTGAAAAGATCAGTAAACTGAAACATTACAGATGAAGTGCAAAATGCATCGGAATATCTATGGAAGCTAAGGAGGAATTGTTGTAATAATGGACAATACCTATTACAGGGAAATGGCCTTGGTAAATGACCAACATTTCTACAAAACAAAATTTAGAATCAATGCAGGTAAACAATGAACAAAAGTTATAAATTAACGGACAAATTCAACAATTTAATAGGAAAGAAGTTGGAATACCTAATTTTAAGGTATAAACAAGTAACTTTTATGGATAACAGAATATTCGTGAATTTCAAGAAATTTACAGCACCTTAAAGCACTCTATACATCATATGTAAAGATTCTCAAACCATCTGCTTTAAAATTATGCCTGCTGCTGCAGGACCAGCATCAAACACCCACTTCTTAAGCAAGAAATTTACAGAGCCTAACTTTGAAACCATTATGCAAATTGATTCCTAGTTTTATCAGGGATGGTGTGGACTTCTAAACTACGTTCTAGAAAAAGTAACTATGTAGATGATACTGATTAATATCGACATGTCCCCTCTACAGAAATATTCCCCATGGATTAGAACTGAACTATGTAGATGATACTGATTAATATCGACATGTCCCCTCTACAGAAATATTCCCCATGGATTAGAACTGGAACCCGTAGAATTCTGAATAGACAAATGCCTACACACAATTTAGAAGATACTGGAAATAGTATTCTGGATAGGAAAATACCCACACACAGTTCAGGAAAAAATCTCAAAAGAATTTATATTAGAAAGATTACAATTGGTGCCAGAAAATAACTGCTTCTTAGATTACTAATATTACCTTCAAATAAAAAGGAGGTCAGTGGGCACGAAAGCACTGAAGATTCAAACAATAGTGATAGAATTCCTTGAAGAAAAATATTTATACCCGTTCTAGGATTACTTTTGATTAGCATTTCTAATCCGAATTAAAAGAAAACTGGAAAAGATTCCTGAATTAGTGCTTTATATTTTGGAACAGAAGTAAGGAAGACCTTGCAAGATTCTTGAAATGAGTAAATAGCTTTGATAAATCACTATGGAAAAGAAGGAAACTTCCTTTTGGGGGTCATTTTGGTAATTTAGAAAAATGAGACTGCTATGACTAATCTCTACTGCGGAGACCAAAACACTCACTAATATTTAGACTTTAGATCTTGTTGCCAATCCTATAGTAAAAGAAATATCTCATTTAAGATGCCTTCGGAAACAAAAACACTCGAAAAACTTAGTAAATCATGCCATAGCAAAAACAAAAAAAATTCCAATCACTGACTTATGGAGAAACCTTTACAATAAGTGAGAAGACAAAACGTTGGAGTATTCTATTTTGTAGTCACACATAATCCTAGAAACCATAACATCTTACATTCGGCCAAACGATACCGTCCAATTTTAATCATGAGAAGAATAATCAAAGAGTCAAATTATTAACTGCCGAAGACAGCCACCAACTACTTTGACTACTAGCAAAGGCGCAATTTACATCAAAAGAAGAAATAATGCTGGTAACAAAGTGTGAAGATACTCGTTGTGGGACGTGCTAATTAACTGAACAGGGCAAAATCAAAAAAGGAAAGGAACTGAAGGTCAATGCAAATTTGAATTGCAAAACAAAAATAATTTCATCTGCTGCATTACAAACTCACAATGGAATGAGAATTATATTGGCCAAACTGGAACAAAATTAATATGTTGAGAGTACTTAAATAACAGATCAAAGATTATCTCTTAGGATTGTTCCATGAAGTAAACATCTGATATTTGTGCAAATGAAAAAAATTCAAATTTTTCCCTACTTTCAAAATAAAGGGAAGAAAATTACCAAAAGGCAAATGAAAGATACTTTACAAGAATTCTAAATCCGTCCGAAACTAAATCGGAAGTAGTCAACAACGCTACTAAAAACAACTACCTCAATACAGATTAGCTTATAATACGTGTGTTTGTAAACCTGAGAACTAAAAAAGGGCTTAAGAGAACACGAAAACTTCCTTCCATAAGGTTTGTGTCATTCTGATGGATGGGGGCTCAGTTGTTTTTTATGTGTGTGGGGGGGGGGTGTCTGTCTGTCTGTCTGTCTGTCTGTCTGTCTGTCTGTCTGTCTGTCTGAGTGTGTTTGGGGTTACTCTTTCCACATCGTCCAACCGACTTTAATGATTTTTGGCACATAGGTAGATCACATGCCCTGAGGTTCAAATAAGGCCGAAATTTTTCGAAAACTCGATAATGCTCAGTTGGCATCGACTTTTATGAGCTCGATCGGGCGTTTGAATGGGAATTCCCATACGACGTTATTTTTCCTGCAGCTTTTGCATTTTTGTCCGGTTTTGATGAAAATCGAGGAGTGAGCGAGGCTAATGGCAGTGAGTTGATGGCAGTGTATGGCGTTGACAAAAAATCGATAATTGCACCTGAACAGTGGTTTTATAAAATCAGTAAGCTTTTTGCGTGCAAATGGCCATATGGATTTTATTTTGGGCCGTGACTTTTATATTTTTCATCCGATTTTAATGAAATTTGGGATTTAGGTAAACTTTATGGTAGGGGAGACGGTAAAGGTTTTTATTTAATTGCAGAAGAATCGGAAGGGCACAAGCGTGTATCAGCTTTTTTCAGAGACTAGTCTATCGATTTTTAAGAAGATTTCAATACAAAGTCACAGGTGGGCTTCACACGGAAAACACGAGCAACGCCAGTTCAACAGCTAGTATATGTGTATATATATATATATATATATATATATATATATATATATAATTAATAGGTTTTAATTTTTTAAATATCTTTCTTTACATATTGACCGCATCAAGTCTGTTTTTTTTTTGTTTTTTTTTTTCAAAAATCTTACATGTCCAATGGGTGAGAAGACGCTAGTATAAGCGAACAATATAGAATAACAGCAGATTAGAGCTCGGAAAGTTCAAATTCTAAAAAACAAACTTTCTGATGAGAGTAAAAATAATTCTGCAAAGTAAAATTTAGATATAAGAACTGTATGGCTCGATCCTGTAATAAAGAGACAAAGGACAAGCACAATACAGCATTATAACTCTTATTAAAGATGTTATATGAACATAACATGATTATAGTCAAACGCCCTAGCAAAAATAAGACACCATCGGAGATCATGCAACACAAACTATAGAGTCGAACAAGACTCCCAAAACATTAAAAATCATCTATATAAAATATTTGAAAACGATTAATGAAAAAGATAACCATACATTCTAATGTGTGTAAAAATACGAAAAGAATTTTAAAAATCCACCGCCTGCAGACCACAATGGCGTGGAACTTGAGTCACTGGGGAAAGGAATTAAGTTTAAATGATGGAAATAAACCTTTTTTCTTTTTTTTTTCGTTGAATGCGTGTCAGCGCAAACATGCATACATATCGGTTTGTTTTCTTCCTTTGCTGTTCTTCACTTGCGTACTTGCTCATTTCTAATCTCATTTTGTATTTCTTATTGGCAATACGAATTTGAATACAATATGAAAATCGTTATAAATTATGTGTGGCGGAAACAAATTAATTAATCTAGTGATCAGAGTTAAAAGTCCTAACACAGTTCCTACTTTTTTCAACTAACTATTTTTGGTTAATTAACGAAAGGAAACCGATCAAACACAGCAGGAATTAGCATTCAAAAGTTATTTCGTTAAGCTAGCTTTCGTCCTTGTTGCTGTTAAGTCTTTGTAACCCTCCGCTAATTTTGTTTTCCCTTAGTTTTGACTCAAAACAATGCAGCTTTATAATGTCACATTGAGATTTATAAAGCGCTGTCGGTTGGAAAGGGTGTACTTATAACATGATTACTTGAATAGATGCCAAGAATTTTGTCCAAATCGAAGGTTGGCTTTTAGGCTATCAATTCTATACCAACTGTTATTACAAGGGCATCGAACTCCGTTTTTCTCCTTCAAATTTCGGAAACTTTCCAGAGAAAGTTCCTAAATAAACCATTTTCTTCAAAAGCTTTACCGAAAATTGCTTTTGATTTATCGAATTATTTTTATTGAATTTATTCTCGCTCGACCAATTCTGAAAGCACTTGTCTGTATCTCTCGCCTTCATTTATGAATATTTATATATTTCCTTCTGTTTTCTTGAACGGAGATCCATTTATTAGACTCTGTATTAAAAAAATACATTTCATCTATTTCGTTTTTGTATTTGGTTTGCAAGATTCTTTATGTGAATTCATGTGTTGAAGCGTGTTGTTTTGTCTGTTTTAATGCCTTACTAATTAATATACTCACCGGTTCAATTTCCACTCATTATTTTTTTTTTCTAAAATTTTCTTTGCTTCTTGCAACCTCATCTAAATATTTATTTTGTAGGGAAATAACAATATTAAATAACTGGATTCTACACATCAGATCTGCTTATTCAAACTTATACGCATATAACCGGTCGAATACCTCACAACCAATACAAACTACACTCGGGCGTAGGATGAACAAACTGTCCTGTTTATGAGTATAGGTATGAAAAAAGAAGTCATATTCTGAAGAGCTTTCTGCCGTTGGTATTGACTTTTTCAATGGAGCCTTATAGTGCTTCATTGCCTGAAATAGTACTCTTTCAGATCGTCGCGAAATATTTTTCCCCGAAAAAGTTTCACACGGGAAACCTCTTTAATTTCATTTGATGGGAGGAAAGTTTTACAACGCCCACTGCATATTTTACACAATATTTATGAAACAGAAGAACAGACATACAAATATTAAATACGACAGGCAACAAAGCAACTGACAAATATGGTTGACATAAACACGAAATATAGATATAGATTTGATAATGATTTGTTCTCATCACTAAAGTAGCAAGTTTAAATTTCTTAATAGATTCCTTTATGCAAAAAGGTAAGTGTAATTCGATAGAAAATGGAAAGTTCTGTTTGTTAATCGTTTATTAAATAATGTGGAGGCGCAATGGCCCACTGGTTAGGGCAACGGACACGCGGTCATAGGATCGCGGTTTCGATTCCCAGACCGGGCGTTGTGAGTGTTTATTGAGCGAAAACACCTAAAGCTCCACGAGGCTCCGGCAGGGGATGGTGGCGAACCCTGCTGTACTTTTTCACCACAATTTTCTCTCACTCTTACTTCCTGTTTCTGTTGTGCCTGTAATTCAAAGGGCCAGCCTTGTCACAATCTGTGTCACGCTGCATATCCCCGAGAACTACGTTAAGGGTACACGTGTCTGTGGAGTGCTCAGCCACTTGCACGTAAATTTCACGAGCAAGCTGTTCCGTTGATCGGATCAACTGGAACCCTCGACGTCGTAAGCGACGGAGTGCCAACAACAAATTAAATAGTTGTTGTTTCTGACTGCCAGCCTCTGAAACAACTTTACTCTCTCAAAGTTGTTACTCTCTCAAAGTTGTTACTCTCTCAAAGTTGTTACTCTCTCAAACATAAGATATGAATGATTAGAAGGAAAGGCTTTCAGTGTTTTTGTTTTTTCTTCATAGTCACCTAATCGTTTGTTGCAAATTGCCTTGATCTTTGAATCTTGGCGTTTATGATTCCCAGTTCCATATTAATACGGAAATTTTGCTTATACATTGAATTGATTCTTTAGCATTACCATCTAGATCAGTGGTTCTCACTCATGAACCCCATAGCCGTTTGATGCTTAAAAAAACGTTATATTTATATAATTAGATATAATTAGGAATTATATATAAATTTATTAAAATGTTTTGTTTATTGTTGAAGTATAATCAATTTATTGCACAGAAATTCTAACTGCAAAATTTTATATGATCTTCCAAGGGTCACAAGGACCCCGATTGAGAACCAATGGTCTAAATAGATTTCGGGATCTTCTCTTAATATTGTTACCGTTATATAAGCTGTTTATGGCATGAGCTTTAATCTAGTCAATTACATATTTGCGGTTTTTACCAGTGAATTCCTTTTTTTCTATAACATACTTTTGCCTGAAGGAAAGTTCTTATTGCTAGTGTTTCGGCCCTATTTGTACTATGTCCAATAACAGCTTGTGTCGCTAAAAAACAGGAATAAGTTTTGATGCAGTTTTTTTTGACGCCGAACAAACCTACAACTCCTTTATTCTATAGCAGGCTTATTGCACAGAGATAGCCAACCAAAGACTTAACGTTGACCATTCAGAGGTTGTCATGTTTCTGTGATTGTTGTAGCTATATTATTTGGATATTAATAGGTTTGCGCATTCCTTTAGTTCTTTACTTAATTCAAACATTTGTAGTTCTACTGGAGACTTGATTTGAGAAGAATTTGACTGCTTGCTAGATTATTGAGTCGATCGACTGCATAGCTTCTTTGCTGGTATACCACTGAAAAGTTACATGTCGTGTCCAATAAGTCTTCCAGGGTTTCGTATATAATGCATGTTTATATATCGCCTTACTTCTGGGACACATTCCATTTCGAAACCATGTTTATTTATTACTTATACTATTCGTACTATAGTGCTAATTTAACTTTTGTTGTTTTTAAGTGCATTGAAGTCTCTCTCTCTCTCTCTCTCTCTCTCTATATATATATATATATATATATATATATATATATATATATATATATATATATATATATATATATATATATATATATATATATATATATATATATATATATATAAACATACGCCTCTGGCTCGTGGTTCCTGGCTCCTCCTACACAGACAAACAACTAAATAGAGGAAATGGCACTCAAAGAAGCGCCATTTTTTTAATATAAATGTTTATGTGATATGTTGTTGGCGGTGGTAACAGCGCGCGAAGTAGTGAATGAAGCTAATTTCCGCGAAGTGTGTAGGAGGGAGGAGAATGATGAGAGGGAAAGGATGAAAAGATGGCAACACAAAGAACGTGGCTTTTGTATCATACCTTGCTAACTTATTTATTTATTTTTATTAACGCCATTAGTTATCCTTTATTTTCGAATTTGATGTTTTGTTGGAGGCTTTTTTTTATTGTTTATTTTATTCTATAATTCAAACAATAACCTAGTATCAATTATGAAACAAAGAATGAAAATCGAAATAAAATATAAAACAATATATTTTTTTTGTAAAAAATGCAAGTATATTAATGGAATATTTCTCTTTTTCGTTTTGCCTTTTATTATTATTATTGTTATTATTATTATTATTATTGTTATTATTATTATTATTATTATTATTATTATTATTATTATTATTATTATTATTCAAACATATAAGTTGATGCAAAATGCATAAATAGCAATTTTTGTTGTTATGATTGTGGTTAATGTCGTTGGTGGTTGTTGTTTCTTTCAAAGTGTATCTCAAGTATTTTTTGACACGTTCAGTCTTATTTTTCGAATCGCTTGAACTATTTTCCCATTTTTTGTTTCCTTTCTATTATAACAATTTCTATTTCAGGCTTATTCCCGTCGTCGTCGTTATTATTGTTCCTGTGTTTGCACTGTTGATGATGTTGTCATCGTTGTTGTAACACTGCCGATGTTTTATGGTCGAGTTTGTTATTGTTGTTCGTTATGATTTATCCATTTGTTCTCCATTTTATAACTTTACTTCTAATGATTTCAAACTGAACAGAAATGACATTTCTAAATACATACATTTTGTTGTAGTTCTTGTTGTTGTTTCGGGTTCATTCAAATCTGAAAGAAAATATCTTCCTATAGAAATTGGACAAGAGTTTATTTCTTGATATTTATTTAAAAAAATTAATTTTTTTAACATTTCCAAACAAAGCCAAATTTATGTTTTTTGTGTGTTTTTTTTTTTACCTTTTACGGTTTTTTCTAAGAATTTTTTCAAGGCTTTATTTAAATATGTTGTTCATTTCAATTGTAATGATTAGTACTGAATCCAATCCAACTTCTGGTTACAGGCAACTTGTCCAAAGAGTGCTCTTCCTATGCGTATGATGGAGCGGTTCGAGCTTGCAATGGTTAGAATTTCGACTCTTGCCCATTATCTAATAACTATCGACAATCGTTTTTATTCATTTCAAAAGTACTTTTGCTGTCCTTGGGAAAGGCGTGATTACTGCAGTTGCACTCGAAAATGTACAATCATTTTTGCTTAGTCAAAAGAACCCAATTAACTATTGATTAAAGTGTTTCGTCTGTTTTACAGGATGAGTTAGTTGGGATGAAGGGTTAATTTCGTTGCCTTAATCAGACAGTAGTGTGGTTGAGACAGAACCGTACATCTGACTAATTAAATAAGAATTAGTCCGAGAAAACTAAAAGGATTCTAAATCGACAAAATCATTGAGTAAAGTTGGAAGTTCTTGGTACGTTTATATGGCGCAAGGTATGAAGATATTAACATTTAGACCCCGACGGACTTTACTCGAAACACCAACATTCTCGTCTATCTTCACGACATATGATCGTAGCTAAATTTCCGAACTTTAATAAATGTGGCTCGTTATATGACATTTGGCCATCTTTTCTTAGTTATTCTCAACTGTGTGCCGCAGTACGTCACTTACAGTGTCTAATAGCATATTCAAAATGCAATCAGAATTTCAAAAATATGATTGAAGGTTTTACAAAATCTATGTTAATGTTTGACCGTCTTTAAAAAAAAGCGTTATTCACAATTTTTATGGACACATTCAAGATTTAATAAAACAAAGTAACAGATTTTTAGTATATTTTTAACTTTAAAACATTGTTCTTGTCTATCTTCTATGCTATGTGAGTCAGTAATTATTCGATCTCCAGTTCGCCAGTATTTTTTTTTCTTTTTATTTAATCTCGAGCCTCAAGAGTTTTATTCAGTTATTTACCCTACCCCCATTCTGAAGTATCCCACTACCATCAAAATATAGCCACGTCCCACCAATGGGGTATACACACCGTCTTAAAACCACTGATCTAATGTGTTATGGAGTCAAGAAGATTGAGAACCACTGCCTTATATGCAAAGCCTTTGCGACATCATGACATAAACCGATAAACTATAAATTCCACTATTCACTATTTAACAGTTATGAAGAGTCTTCAGTTGCACCATTGCTGGAAACGGGATTTTTATTTAAGCCTATAAAAGATATTTTATTCGAAATTATTAATGCTCTGATGTCTTCTCGTATTATTCAAAGTGTTTTAAATTTTCTTTCTCTATTTTTGTTACTACTAATACTTAATAATATTCTTTTGCTTGTTTTTTCTGTTTTAGGGAATAATCGTGTCAGATTTCGGGATAAAAACAAAGGTTGCAATTTAGTAGTTTCGGGTAAGTCAATTTTCATTTATTTATCCCACTGGTTTAACATTTTTGCATATATCATTGACGCTCTCTCTCTTTCTCTCTCTCTCTCTCTTTCTCTCTCTCTCTCTCTCTCTTATATATATATATATATATATATATATATATATATATATATATATATATATATGTATATATATATATATATATATATATATATATATATGTATATATATATATATATATATATATATATATATAATTTACCAATCCGTATCAATAATGCCGGGAAGATTTGTAGTTGGCTGACTCCATAAGATATCCTGTTAACAATCAATGAATCGACGATTTGTATCCTATTATCGATATTGCATCCCCAGCCAAAACATTTTGTCTTTCCATGATGTAGACCGCTAAATTACAAATAGGTTCAAT
This sequence comes from Octopus bimaculoides, assembly GCF_046866305.1. Taxonomy (NCBI): domain Eukaryota; kingdom Metazoa; phylum Mollusca; class Cephalopoda; order Octopoda; family Octopodidae; genus Octopus; species Octopus bimaculoides. Next base: position 168,223,991 of record NC_142929.1, read on the forward strand.
ATGCATGTTCAGCACGCTATAGCATTACCAAGAACAGAAACTCAATATTTAATGGGAATTTTCTTAGCTTAAAGTGCTGAGTTCAAATCTTTCTTGGGGATAAAATACTACAAGTAGTCACTCACAAATTAGATTCCCAAGGCGTATAGGTTGGTCTTGAAACTGGATCTAGTTTTACTTACTAACATAATTCAGCTCACCATGTATAGGCATACACCATGAAGTGGATAACTTAACACTAAGGATTTCCATGAAAATATTTCTTACTGAAGAGGTAATATCGTACTAGAGAGATAACGATTGTTTGTGATACAAACCTTATCTTTTCCGTTTTTATCTGAATTAGGTTCCAATTGATATATACTTTTATAAAGGAGCAGACATATCTGTATGGTTAAGTTTGCTTTACACTTCCGTGATTTTTGGTTTAATCCCATTACGATACACCTTGGTTACCTGATTTTACCATATCATTTAGTAAACCAATGCTCTATGAGAGGACTTGGGAGAAGGAAATTGTTAAGCTCATTGGAGGGACCGGCCATCTTCATGGGATGTATACTCTCTCCGTTAGTTAAACTGAGAGAGGTTATGCCAACCGGTATTAAATCAGGAAACAGATTAAGTCTCTGCTAGACGTACCAAACTCTGACATTTTAGTACATTGAGCGGAGTTCGCTCTTTGACAAGCATAATTCTTTCTTCCCTTCGGTCACAGAGAAAGGATCCTGGACGTTTTCTTTTGGCTCAAGTGAATCCTACAATGAAATATAGCACCCACACCTGGGATGATGATGATGCTATCACATACACAGACATCCCAGACTGCATCCATAGAAGGACCATTCGACTGAGTGGCATTCAATCACAAACGGACACACTCCAACGCTTGTCCCTCAAGCATGCTGTCTTCTCTCTATCTATTCCCGCAATATTATAACCGTCTCTGCTCCTCTGAGTTGGCTGGTTTCATACCTCTACCACTTAAGGACCCTCTATCCACTCGCCTCTCTATTTCGCATCTACCTTGAGTCTAATCCACCCTGGCTCTGCTCTAACCACTTTTCATGGTCCTTCTCCCCAGAACAACGGCCCCCTGAAAGGTGTTGAACTGTAACAGTTTTTAAGAAAGACATAAACCTTATTGGTTTGGGTTGGGACTGCAATGATCATGGTCACTACCTCTTCTGCCAGATTCAGCAAGTGAAAAAATCAGCTATTGAGAAGTAAAACTAATAGGTTAGTATGCCAAAAATGCATTTATTAACAGTTTGTAGCAACTCGCATAACTTCGTTTTTTTGTACCACGCCACCGCCTGGGTTCAATGTCGCAAGACATTCGAAACTGATATTTGATTGTTACAAAACGTCAATTTCGACTGTCTTTCTGAACAACCTTACCAATCAGTTTCGAGACAGTGACAGCTGACTTTTGTCGTATAAATAAATAAAAATACAAACAGACTTAGTTAACAGAATGTTGAGCATCTGATTTACGGTGCATGATTCTGTGACAAGATATATCTACCTTAAAAAACATATGGACCTTTGAAAAAAAGAAAATGGTCAGCCATCAAGTTCGTAAAATTTTGCGTCACAAAAAGTAAATCGATACATTATCAAAGCTTAAGATTTCTATTTGGACTTTGGAGATGATATTATCTTTCACAGCATTTTACCAGATACATTTTTTGTACTTCATTTTTCTTGCTGTCATCTTCATCATCGACGCTAATTATGTTGTGGTTTTGTTGTGTTGCGGTCGATGTGATTATTTGTACTTATTATTTTACTTTCAGACAGAATATACTGTGCTCTAGTCTGTTAATTATATATCTAGTCCACATTTGAATTACCTCTTGTAAAAATATTTGGCTATTGTGTTAAACGATGATGGTGCGTGTGTGTGTGTGTGTTTTACAGTAGCAGAAATTTACGTTGAATAGAGTTTTAAAAATCTGAAGCAATAGTGCGTCTCCACTGAGTACTAAATGTTTAATAATGAATAGCGTTCTAAATTTTAAGCCAAGATTCAAAATTGAATCTATATTTTCCTACGAATTTTTTCTTGCTGTTCTCCGCTTTTGCACCTACAAATTTATGAGAGTCAACTGCTATGTTTAGTTAGGTCCGACAGACTGTTGAAGATTCTTAGGTTAAATAGGGTTTAGACAAGATAACACAGAAATCCTTTGTTCAGCCTGACCTAATTTAGTTAGACAAAATATAAATACGGAACCTGAAATTGATTCTACCTCTTTCGTTGGGTGCCTTCCCCAAAGGGCACATCTGTCTGTTTCTCTCTTCACGTATGGTTTGTCGCCGCCGCGGCACAAAACAACTTTCACCCTCTCTACTTTTCAACATAGAGAGGTCAATTCTCCTACTCTTTCTTCTCTTCTTCTTCCATCTGTCCTTCTAGCAGTCAATAAAAGATGAACTTAACTAACTACAGAATGGATAACACAACAGTAAACAATCTGTTGTACAACAACTCGAAGAAGTATCTTATTTTGTAACGAACAAGTAAAGGCCCGTATCCTCATGAATAATCTTATTCCACTCATTCATTCGCCACATATAAATTGCTAGTTTTGAAAACTAAAAAGTGGAATCTGTTTTTGGTTAAGACTTACCAGTAATAGCAACCAAAATTACCTCAAAATGCTTATGTCTTTAAAAACTAGCATAACACATTGAACAATGCAATACCAGATACATTCGGTCTGAAAAAAGGATAGTATAGTTGATGACTTTAATCATTGATATATTCGGTTTGTTGATTTAGGAGTATACAGCAATAAGAGTAACTAAATGTGTTAAGGTATTTATTTTCGTGCTTAACATTTCTAAATTCCAGTTCATTTGTTGTGGAATAATAATATCAAGTACTATAGAGATATATTGCACTTTCATACCTTAGCTATAAACAAGGTATTTTCTACGTACTTAAAGTAGTAGTTGTTTAATCCCACGTCACCTTTGATCGTGCAGACTTTTACTTTTTCACTTCTTTCAATCATAGGACTGCAGCCATGCTGGAGCATGTAGTGTTAGACGAACAAATTGATTCATGTACTTATTTTACATCTGGTACTCATGCTATCGGGTCTTTTATCGAACTGCTAAGTTACGACGATATAAACACCAATACCAGTTACCAAAAGATAGTGAGGACAAATACGCATATACATGCGTGCGCGACAAAGCATTTATCAACCAAGAGCTATGCTAGAAGACACCTGCCCAAAGTGCTGCAGAGTGGAACTGAACCTGAATCCAAGTGGTTGCGAAGCGAACTTAGTCACACACTTATGCCCGCGCCTATTCAAATCATTACCTGGCATTTTATTTGTTTGAACACGGGAGAATAGGATTCGAGCTAATCCATTTTTAAGATGGTAGGGTATAAGTTGAAGTTTATTCGGCTGCTATTTCTAGTAAGTTTAGTAACTATGAAAAAACATCCACGTGTTGGTTCGTATTATCTTTGCAATAAAGAGCTAAGCTAATTTATATCCAGAAACAAGTTGCTGCTGTTTTTACTACAATTGCATCTACTTCTATGACTTATGCTATCGTTATTGTTGTTAGCAATTTTGTGGTATTAAGAGAAATAATAATGAGCGTTATATAAATATTATATTGTCCATTGTTTCATACTGATGTGTTTCTTTTAGGCTTTGTTTCTTATTTGAATCATCATTAATTATTAAGAATATTTTATAACTGTTTCGAGACAGAGTGCCTGATAGCCACCTTAAACTAATGTATTTCCTTTCATAATTTGTGTATCAGTACTTGGTTTGACAATTTATTACCTCATCTAAATGGTAGAAGACATTTGAACGCATCTCTTTGTCTTTGAAGTTCTAAATTAAAGCTGAATGGAAGATCTTTTACTTGAGGCAGACAGTTGCACGTTAGATTCTTCTGAAATTTGTTTGGCAAGCTAGTTTCTCTTAGAAACACCTCAAGAATCTAACATGCTAAATTTGGGGTTTGAGAATAACCCTTAGGCATAAGACCTGAAATTTTGTGGGGATGGGGCTAGTCGATTACATCGACCCCAGTGTTGAACTGGCACTTATTTTATCAACCCGAAAGATAATGTTTAGTATCTGCATGTATTTTTGGAATTTCGAAGTTGGGTCTGTTTGGCCAGTGGCTTGATCTGAGATTATCAGTTGAAATTAAATCAATTACAAAGCAAGAGGCATTTCAGTCATTTACGAACACAGTTGCATGCTCTGTTGTTCATTTAGTAAATGGCATTTTCTAATATAAAGTACCAAAAAGCTTCATGGTATTTCTGCAATTTGGTCACTGACGCACTTCCATTGGAGTAGATTTAACCCGTAACCAATTCATAGAAGTGCGACTGAAACTTATTGAAGATTCATAGTAGATATCATTTAATAAATAAATGAAAGTATTTAGTAGCGAGGAATAGCTAAAACTAAGAAAGTTTAAACTTGTACAAGTCGTAGACTGTTAGTGAACAGGATAGAGGTATTTACTAGCGACAATAAGCAGTACAGGGCAGGGGCACATGACCCAGTTTTCTTCATGGTGAAATCTGTGTTAAAACTAAAACGAAGTTATCTGCGATGGAATGTGATTAGCAAAACTGAAATTTATCTTCTCAACAGATTTCATGGCAGCCAAACTTAAGCAATGGACACAACTTTATCATTATCAATCTTCCAATTTAACTAACCACAGCGTTCTCTTATCACTTCTTTCCTCTTCTAAGCTCATTAAGTCAAAATTTCGTTTCTTCAGCAAATCTTGCGAATGATTCTGAAATATCTTTTATCACCAAAAATTCCCTTACATAATCATATAATCTTATTAACCAAGAGATCTGTTCCATCTAATTATTTGATTTCTTTCACAGCATTAAAGATTCGGGTACAACTGGTTCCTGTTTAAATGACACCAGAGCCCTTTGTTACTTTTAATCCGAAGTTTTAAATACTATCTCTTGCCAACAATATCAACTCCTGCTTATCATCCGATTGCTGTTATCAATGATAAACTATCAATCGAAAAATCAAACATATCTATGGTATTAATAGATATATTAAAGAATTAAACAGACGGCAACTTCGCTGAAGAGACATTACGCTCGATTCACATTAAGCTATTCATTTATATACGATCCTGCAAAGATAAACTTCAACCTTTGCTATCATCATTTAAGATGGAAGCATATCGAAAAAGAAATGGGCCACATTCCATTTGACCACTTCTGTGATAAAGCTAAAGGAAAGATTACAGAAATGTATGTAATGAAGCTAGTATATAGCTTAAACACTGCTGCTACTTTATATGTATCAAGTATGCGGAATGAGTTGCAACGCAAAACTAATATTTGGCTGCAACTATTACGACTGTTGTTGCTTTAATCGTGAATATATCAATCCATAAGAATCTTTTTCCTTCCTTTTCGTTCTTTTAAGTTATCGTTACTGAAGTTTGAATACGCGCCTCTAATATTGCTAAGGCCTTTGGGGTGAAATCCTAATCGTCACAATTCACAATGTTCTCTTGTATAAATCTAGTATCTTGTGCGATTATGAGATTATTTTTACGAGTTTATGCCACAGTATCACATTTAGAAGAGAATTTACCCAATGGGGTTGCTGGATTGGTGGGTTATCTGCAAGTCTAAATGGAGCTGTTATCCCTTGTTTGGGGAATAGTTAGGTCATGTGAAATTCATTGCTGGCAGAAGCCTAAAGGAGATTGGAGATTTAATGAACTCTTTATGATCGATTAGCAAGCCTTTCATACGCAAAATGCTCACATTATTAGACGTTATCTCGGGGAAAGATTGGCAAAATTATTATAGTGTCAAAAAAATGCCTTGCGGTACTTATTCCAGCTCTTTACGCTCTGAGTTCAAATCCACCACGGTCAGTTTATGCCTTTCATCTGTTCTAGGTCGATAAAATAAAGTATCATCCAAGTACGGTGATCGGTATAATCGACTGAGTCGCTCTCTCTAAAACTGCTGACCTTTGCTCTAAATTGGAGGCAATTATATTTGATGCCCCGCAGTTAATCTAAACACTGTAAATAAGTTATCTGTGAATTCCAATTGAAAATAAACGACAAAAAAATGCGATGGTCATATTGAAATGTCTTTAATTGGTCTGCAACTAAACTAAAACAAAATCAAGGTAAGCGCTTTGTCACAAGAGCAAGATTAAGAAAATAAAAGAAAACAGTGATTTCTAACGCCAGCAATAAATTTTGATAGAAGGGAGCTTAGTAGATACCATCAATCTAAATACTTGATTGATTTTATCGACCTCGGAGGAACGAAAAATTAAAAGAAGCAATACTACGAAATACTACGAGACATTTTCACCGACTCTTTAACGATTCTGCCAAAAATATATTGTTTCAAAATTTGACACGAAGAAAATCTCAATGGAAACATTAAAAACATGCAAAACTAATTGAACCCTTTATATTGATAATTTTTTTGGAATTTCTCTTCTCAATAACTTCCAAACGTCTGCTTTAAATCTCGCCAAATGCTCCTGTTCCACATCAACTCAAGAGCTCATATAAGCAATAGTTCTTGACCTTGTTCAGAAATCAATTGGGCATAAAATAGACTGTGTTGGTCAAATATTCATTTATTATATTGCAGAAGGCAACAGTTTGTTTTTGTGGTTTAATTGATTAAATGAATTCCATTAAATGTGTCTAATTTTGAAACATCCTATGTAGAGTGACGTCAATACTCTAGAACTTACGACTCCAGTTACAATTTTTCTAATATTGAGAGCCGTTACTAATCAAATAGGTGTATCAGAATAATTTACTAAGTGATGAAAGATCTGTTAACTAGCACTACATTTTTAGCAATTAAGCGACCTAACTTTTCAACGGTATAAATCACATATATGCAAATCATACTACAAGAATATATAGTTCACCGCTGAAATAATCACCACCACTGTAGGATTGCAGTTCTAAGTTTTTATTTCTTTCGTGGGAAAATTAGTCTCGTGTCATATCTAGAAATAGATTTATTCCACCCGTTTAACACAGAGATTTTTTTTTTAAACGCATCCGCAGATCGGTGCGCCCAGTTACGTGTTCCCTGTATCACAAACTGTACGTAATATTTAACCGATACAAAGATAGTCAAAAACGATAGCGCTCGATCATATGCTTAATAGTATTTAATTTGTTATCTTTGCGTTCTGAGTTCAAATCACATGAAAGCTGATTCTTTCATTACTCTGGAGTCATCAAATCAAATAGCAAACATGTAATGGAATTCATTTAATCAATTAAACCAAAGACAAACTGTTGCCTTCTGCAATATAGTAAATGAATATTTGATCAACACAGTCTATGTTATGCCTAAGTGATTTCTGAACAAGGTCAAGAGCTATTGCTTATATGAGCTCTTGAATTGATGTGGAACAGGAGCATTTGGCGAGATTTAAAGCAGACGTTTGGAAGTTATTGAGAAGAGAAATTCCAAAAAAATTATCAATATAAAGGGTCCGATTAGGTGTAGTTTTGCGTGTTTTTAATGTTTCCATTGAGATTTTCTTCGTGTCTAATTTTTAAACGTACTTTAAGGTGCCTGATAAAAGGGAAATAAAAGGAAGACAGAGAGGAAGGGGAAAAAAAAAGACTTACCGACCTACAAACAATATTTATTCCGAAAAGTAGACGCTCTAATGCACTCGAAAATAGAACGAAATATTACCCACAAAAGGGTGGAAGGCAGAATCTAAGAAATCAAAGCTCTCCACGTGAAATGAAATGAAATGAAATGAAATGAAATGAAATATACAAGCTGAGTTCCATAAAAGCAACTGACCTCTTAAGATAATAATATCGCTAATAATGCTTAAAGTTTTCTCTCCCACTACTCAAGAAACCCTCCAGCGAATTTTATGATATTTCGATTTCTGTTATGAAATATTTAATACCAAATAATTCGCCTCAAGCTTTTAATTCTTTTTACAAGTAATTAACAAGGATTTTCTTCTAAGAAAATTTCTCAACGTCAAAATGTGTTGTTTTTTACTTTATTTCCGCTTCTTTATGTTTATTTTGCTTCTTAATATTATCCAATCTAAGTGCAAACTTGCAACCAATTAAGCAAGCCCTTCTCATCAATCGTCTGCCCATTATTACTTGCTATAATATTTGGGCTGGGACAAATTCATTTGCTTTTAAGTGGAATCTATGATTGAAAATTTCATTTATGCAATACAGCTGATTCTATTTCGCGTTAACTTAGTTTTTCCTTTCGACTTGATTATTAAAACATTTTACGTCAGGCTGATTTTATTCGCCAAATTAGATTTCACTGAAGCTAAGATTACTACCACAAACAACTAATAGTCGATAATTTAATTTACATAGCATCCAGCAGGTTAAAATAAAACAAAAATGAAATGATAATAATAGCCAATTGCAGAAGCGAATTGGTTTTTATTCACAACAAATCACGGGTACAAATGTACCGGAATAGTTTGTATTTCTGATTGCTTCAGTTCACTTAGTCATTGAAAATAGACTCTAAGTTTTCCTGGTAAAGTTATTGGTGATAGAAAAGTGCTCAATTTACGAAAAGTGTTTTTCCCTCAATTACTTAAAGCTACGAAAATTAGAATTAGATTCCGGTTTATTTCTTTAAACAATAATGTTAATAATGAGGTAATTTTTTAATTTTGTTTATGTTAATTATACAGCTTTGACTTATTATAGAGACAATTTATACATAAACGGAAGACAAATATTTTTTACATACAATGGTTACTCTTTCGTGATGAATGCAAACCATTTAACGGGTGTTCAAAGAGATATAACATATAATTGACAGTGATGATATCTCCTGTATACGCACTGATGTGGCTTTCTGATTCCCTCCTGCGGGTTCACAGGAGGGCTTGAACTCAGCAACCTAAGCTAACGAAACAGTCGTCAGTAGTCATAGTAATGCCAACACTCGGAGTAGTGAGTTGTTTCTAAATGACAAAGAGTCTACAATATTGTTTCCATCACTGCAAGTCGCAAACGAATATTAATAATGTTGCACCTTATCTTTTCACCAAGTTGTTTCTATTCCACTCTCGAAGAAAAGATTAAACTCTTACTCTTGGGTTAGTCTGTGGGAAATACAGTACTCATGACCATTTTTAGTTCCTCCGTGACTAACAGGAGAAGGGAGTAAATTCTCAAACCAAATACTTGCAACGCAGTGAACTCTTCTAACAGCTCCTGAAAGCCAGGCGATGGTGTAAAACTAGGCAATGAAAAATGCTTTGGTACTTACTTAAAGGCTACAAGCATGGCCGAACGACTAAGCTCGCTTCCCAACCGTGAGATCTTCAGTTGCTTTTCCAGTATACTAGCCATTCCACCTTTTATGTAACCCAAACACTTAGTTTGCTATGATGAAATCTGTAGGAATGCTTCATTGTTCAATCAAATTAGTTGTGGACAAAGAGTCTAACCACTTAAGTTAGACTCCCCGTCTGCGTTCTTTCAGCCTTCCTTTAACGCCTTCTTTCAATGTCTACTTCAAAAACCAATCCTGTTGATTTGATGCCTCGTTCCTAATACAGAGTAACAGAATAGCAGAATCACTACACCTATTCATCTTTTTTCTTCCTGCTTCACGTTCTGTTTAGTCGTTTAAACCAAACGTGTTTATTCTGTCGTGCGTTTTCTGTTTCTTTTTTTAATCATCAACTCTACAAGGAACAAGAGTCGGTATCCATAGTGTAGGTTGAAGGATACGAATGACTGCATAAAGTTAATGTTTAATGCATATTCTGAATTCTTGTTGGTTGGTGAAGGAAATACAAGAAAAGAGAGTATGAGGGGACAAGAGGAGAAAAGATGGGTGTTTTGGTTGGGTTTCGATGGAAATCGTATACTTGTAGCTAAGCTAGTTTTAAGGAATAGAGGCTGTTGTAGTGTTAGTTGAAAAGGCAATGCAGAAACGGAGCATCTGTGGCCTAATAAATTGTTTTGGGAACAAGAATTTTCCAAACATTTTAGTATCTTTCTTTGAGTGTGGTCTTGGCTGTTTGTATGTGTAACATTAACATTAGCACAGTGCTTTGTCGAGAATCAGCATATAATCAGGAATAACGTATTTTCAGCCCCTGAAGAGGACGGTTAGCCTTAAGGCAATAGTTTTTGCTATGTCCTGAATATTAGGTCACCAAGAGAGATAATCATAGAATTATGATTAATACAGAAAATATTGGCAGAGCGAGTGTACTTGTCGGTTTGAAACGACCAGGAGAATTTTTCATATGTGTATGTGGCGATGATACTTGATGGGAGCCTTGTCGAGTTAAAAGCAACTCAGGCAGCAAACCTAGAGGCTTTCTTTTCGAGGGTGCTACTAACTGAGTTATCTTTAATGAGTGGTACGTAGAAGGATTCTAGAAAGTTAGTGGAGATCCTCTTGGTGAAGGACTAGGACTGGCTGGGATCAAAGACGCAAGAAAAATTGCAGGCTATGCTGTGCAGAAACGCATCTTTTGCTTTACAAATGGTAGTTTTGCAGAAGTTGCTATGTAAAAGTTTCCATTTGTTTATTCTGTCCATTGCGTGTCTGTTGCAGCGCTGCTCCGTATTAACTACTTGAGTGTTTGGGGTTAAATGTTGTGACTGTATGAGGGACATGAAGAACATGTCTATGTAGACTGTTTCTACTAATTAAGCGGGTTGAAGTGTTGGGCAATGCGTGGATGTGTTGAATGGCTTTGATTAAGGAGTGATCAGAGGATTCCAACAAGGGCAGTAACATGGTAGTTTGAATAAAGGCAAAGTCTGGAGGTAAGAGTGAGATCAAAAGTGTCTGGAGTGTCTGTATGTCGGTCAGGGATGATACTGATTGTTGCAGAGAATTCAGAATGACAAAATATCCAGCTTCCGCACCAAAAGCACAAGGAGTATGTGGAAGCAAAGATGTTAGATGCTTCGATGCAAGACCGGAGATGGTCAACCAGTTACTAGATGATGGCAAGCAGTAATAGAGAGAGAACAAAAGAAATTACACACACACAGGCGCCGCCTTTCAAAGCAATGTTTGAATGCAATTTTGTCTGGACAGCAGCTATTAGTTATAGGTAAACGATGTCCTGTTATTGCTTCTCGAGCAATAACAGGACATGGAGCCTGTGCATTAGTAGGAAGTAATGTGTGGGGTATCGTTTTACTCGAAATTCTCAGAAGTTCATAAGTAGGAAGTAAAATTGTCGAGCTGGTATAGCTTTATATTTCATTTTCATTTTCATTTCGAAGGATTGGACAAATATCTTATATCAGTCTGAGACATCATAAGTGGATGACGTGGTGGAAAGTGATTGCATCAAGTAGTTAAAGTATGGGGTGTGCACCAGCAACAAGTTAGAGGAAGAGTAGCCATTGCAATATGGGCGAGAATGGGATGGTAATCATAGTTTTCGTGAGTGAAAGCAATTGCTTTGATTAGGTTTGCATGGTTGTTTAATATATGAACAAAATTGGTGAACATCGTATAATAAAATTAAGCTTTCGCCAAGTCGAGTTCGAAATGTCCTTTTAGTCAGTTATTCCGATGAGAAGATTATGAGCTACACTCAATATTGGTTGTACTATTACTTGGAGAGCATTTGAGAGTGACAGTTGATAACCGCCACTGACAACGCTTTCATAGTGCAACGGGAAACAAATTCGTGCCTGGAACCCAAACTGAAATTTAAAGATCTGAGAAAAACTTGACATTTATGGAACTAAGGTAACAAAAGTTCAGATTTTTCACCGATACAATAGTCCATGATTTTTCACATAGGATAAAAACCGAACGAATCAAACAAGTATTGGGTGGGATTTGAACTCAGAATATATAAAAGTAACAAAGTACAGCAAGATTAGAGGAAGGTATTATGTCTAGCACTCTACTGTTTCACCAACCTCAATTACTTCAGCAAACCAACGAGGGAGTCTGTACGCGGTCGCTCTGCTGGTTAGAAACGGCAGCCGAATTTCCTCAAATCACACCCTACTCTCTAAGAAAAAAGAAGTAGCATGTAATGTCATTTAAATCGGTCTTAATATTTAATACATTATCGATCCTGGAAATTTGAAATGTTAAAGTTCCTCCTGCGTGATTTGGATGCAGAAAGTAAAATTATATATCTAAACAACTACATTTACACCTCTTGATGTAGTAGTAACAGCAATATGGTTTTCTAACATATGTTGAGGCCATATATTTGGGGCTGTAGCCAATTAAATTTATTCCAGTAGTTATTCTTGTCTTGCAGTTATTTTATAGACCCTCAAATTACAAAAGATAACGTCGACCTGGGCAAGATTTACTGATTCTGTCAACTTGTTGCCTACCTAGCAAAATAAAAAATCGAGAGTCGCTTTAAACTATAGCGGTTCTCAATAATCCTCCGCGGCCCATTTAGGTAAATTAATAATCCTCTACGGTCCATTTTCATATCTAAATAAACAACGGGGTGCACTTACTATTTGATATTTCTAGAAATATTTCTCAATTTTTGTTTATCGCAAACGTACAGTAGTAGCTCTTACGCTTCTGGCTTATTCTATTACATATTCACGAGTATTTTACATTTTATAATTTATTTCAAAAGTAAAAGATTTTGTCTTTGCGACCCTTTCTGAATTACATCGCAGCCAATAGATTGAAAACCGCTGCTTTAAACAGAACTGAAAGGCTGGTTATCACGTCATTCCATTTATAACCTATAAAGGATATACATATTCAAAAGAAATTCACAAGAATTCTGATTTCCAGATAGTATTGGCTGTGATTAAAGAAACCAATATAGACCTATAACATTTCAAATCAATATAAACTTGTGTAAGTAATGTATACTTGCTTTGATTCATTATGTAAGAGTGTTAGCTTCAAATGGAACATCACTGAAGGCTTCGCTTTCATATAATGACTACATACAAGCTAATGAAACTAGCTGCACAAGTTAATGAAACACTGTTCAATTATACAGTAGCCTCTTCTTTCCATAACAGCGAGTTGTTTCTCTCTATGGTACCGATTTACAAGAGATACTTGTGGTTGGTGAGAGTTAAATGCATTTACCAATGAGTAACATAGACCGTGCCGGACCAACTGCAACTCGGTTTATCAGATTTTAAATGTCAGAAACTGGTGTTCTGTCAGATATTATATTAGGAGCAAGTGAATTGGCTTCAGAAGAGAATTGAAACCACGTGTCAGTTTCAGCTTACCTCTGCCCTATGTATTAAATACTGAAATATCTGTTTCCAACAAAGACTGAACTCACATATTATGTTTTGTTTAACCTGCACAGACTTGCAGCACGAACGAAAGTTTTGCTTGTAAATATTAAGGTGCAGATAAAATGACATGTGGTACTTCGGTCTTTATACGTTCAACTCCTGCTGAGGTTGAGTTTACTTTTCATCTTTCCTGGGTCGATAAAATACAATATTGTGGTCGATATAATTGACAATACCCTTTCCCAAGCATGGATATGTTGCGTTCGTACTAGAAATGTATATACATCGGCTCACCACCACCACCACCCTCAAATGTAGAGGAAGAAAGAGTTAGTGGCTATGAGTAGAAAGCGTGATAAGCATGATCTTATATCCGGTTAGTGTGCTGATGGAATAGTAATGATAAGGTAGAAAAAGAAATTATGATACAGAATGTGTACAGCTGGAGATGGCTGGTTGTTTACTTGTTGCTATCATGTATAGCATAAAACCTGAGATAAGAGAGGCAAGAAAAGTCACTGAAGTTACTTATAATACTTGGTATGTATGTAGGCAGGCTATAAATTGGCTGTTTTAAAGAGATGGGGAAATATCAGGGGATCAGCTAAAAATAATTAGTGTAGTCGTATAAAATATAGTTTTGTGAAACTTTTTCCATCTCTGAATGAAGGCCTGTGTAGCAAGAAAAGAAAATGACAAATAAAAGCATTAAAAGGAAGTTATTTTCAACAAACAACGAAGCAGCTAAGAAGAGTATCAGGGGAGGAAGGGAGAAAGAGTGTGAGTGTGTGTGTGTGTGAGTGTGTGTGTGTGTGTGTAAGTGTGTGTGTACATGTATATATGTGTACGCGTAGAGGTGGAAGGAAGTAATAGTAACAACAAACTAGAGATAGCAGGTCAGACAAAAAGCTCGAGGTTGTGAATATTTGGGACTTATTTTTCTTACACTAACGCTGCTGCACTGACCGTAGATGATGAAGATATGTCTTCAGAATAATAAACATCTCACTACTTGAAAGGAAATTAGTAAAAAGAAACGAATTAGCAATAGCAAAAAGGAACGAATGTAACACTTGAAAAGAAAAGACTTCAAAAGAACACGCTAAGATCATTTAGAAATAACATTGGATCATTGATAGTAGGTGTGTTTTCGTTTAATCTGCTTTCTGTCCAACTTATGGAACAACTAATTATTCTCCATATTTCTCTTAACTTTCTTTCATTCATTTCTTTTTGTTTTTCCCTTTATATTTTTCTTCAGTCATATAATGTTCTATTGTGGTCGTTGTTGTTTCTTTATTTTCCTATACTGGTGATTTGTCTCACTAATGATGTCATTAATATCAGTTTGATGATTATACACACACAATCACATACACTATACGCATAGTTGTATACAAACACATACTGATCCAATGATCCAGCCTTCGCCGATGCAGACATGCTAATACTAAAAGAATAGCGGGTATTTGTTACATTCCTGACAATAATAATTTTGCCTGGACCATTCGAATTCGAAGTAGGCGGTTTGGGGTTAGTTTGTTTCTTGTCTTGTTTGTTTTGTATTTGTTGTTTTTTGGAGGGAGAGAATATTAAGACAGCGAGAGCTATCAACTGTTGTAACGTACGAATTTAATATTCACAGTATATAGACTGTATGACTACGCATTCATAGCTCCTTTGAGGAGACAGAATCTCGACGATGTTTTTAAACCTTCTTTAGCTAAAGAAAGTATAGGGAAAATTCAGTGAGGTGATTCATGTTCATGTATGTTATTACAGGAACAGCTGGCTGCATTATCAGCTCATGGATTGCCAGATCAAATCCATTTCAGATGATATGCGTCGTCACTGGACAGGTCAATTTATTTCAGTTGCCTCGGGTCTGGGTCTTAGAAAAATTCGTAGAAAATTACCGATGATAGAGAAAGTGGCATAGCTTAATAATAGATTTGTTTTGCCTTCAATTAACGGTACAGAAACAGGAGCTGAGTAACTAATTGCTTTTACAGAAAACCGAAAAATAGAAAATTATGTAAACACTTTATATATATATATATATATATATATATATATATATATATATATAGTTGGCGGGAAATGCAAATATGATTGCTTGAATTTCCCGTGTGTGTGTGTGTACGCATAACTACACATTGATGCCCTTTCACCATCGACTTTATCTCAATTTTCTGAAAATGTATATTTTTAATGAAATTTTGTAAAGTTACGTTTGGGAGTATGTAAATTACAAATTATTTTGGCCATGTTGAAAAAAAAAATCCTTTTAATATTTATGGAGTTTCGAACCATTCTTCCCTCCTTCCCATTTCATTATCCCATTACATTCTTTAAAATGCAGAAATGTTTTCGAGTTTGTGTACTAGGTAATGTTATTTCAAACATATAAATAGATTTTAAAAATTGAAAACGCTAAAGTTACGGAAATTTGTGGTCACAAATTTCAGGCAGGGATGTGGAGCAAGAAAAATCTGAAACTCTTCCAATTTTGTAGAAATTTTTCCCTAAATTTTGTAAACATAATTGTAATCTACACCCACGTAAACGTATCTCTGCAAGATTTCATTTAAAAGTACACATTATGCAGGAAGATGTGAGAAGGCAATCGAGGGGTAAAACAATTTGTAGTTTTGGCGTGTAGCGGTGCGTGTGTGTGTTCGCATATTTGATAAACATGTTTATTTTCACTGTGAATTTTAACCTCGTGGTTAAACATCACTGCTTATGTAATACGTTAGCACCAGAAATACATCAGACTCGCGTATGTCTGTGTAGTAGTGTACTACATGAAAGTTAATATCTATAGTGTAGATACATTATGTATACACACATTAGAATTAACTCGCAAACAGAACACACGTAACGACACTAAAAAGTTTGTCATAGGAACAAATATTTAGCATTAAGCCAGACCCTTTAGTCTGAAAATGAAGCGAATATAAATAGCCTCTCGTCGGTGAAGGGCTGTGCTCGAAATAGACACTTCCACTTGACATGGTAAGCTACCTCCCCCTCTACCCATTTATTAATATTAGGTCACCCTATCACAGATGATCTCTGGTGAATAATGCACATCATTAACATAGCAAAGACTTCATTTCAAAGGCTGACCTTTCCCTTCGAGGGAAGAAAATACTTTTATCTCGTAACTACTAACCCTTTTACAAAGCTCAGCTGAAACCCACAACAGCGTAATGCACCCCCATTTGTTACGATGCTACACACACACACACACACACACACACACACACACACACACACACACTCACACTCATACTCATTCATTCAGAAAAAGCCCACTCCAGAATCTGGCCCTCTGACATGCTATCTTTACGCTTCTTCTTCCACAATTACAGGGACTTCCGTCCCTCAGAGCCGGTTAATCATATGTCACCTCCACTAAGGTGCTCCCAGATCATCTCTCTTCCCCTTTTCACACACATTGTACCAAGCCTCCCTTCTTCCACCACCACCACTCCTGTACTAATCATTATGACCAATCATTTACTTTTCAGAATATTGACCTTCTGAAATTCCCTCCAAGCACATACATTTCTTTCTTGCAATCATCGATTTACACTATAAACGGAAGATAAATAGCATTGGTTCCCCATCCCCACGACCTCAAACCGCTATATGTCCCCTTTATATTTCATTATATGCACACCTCAAGGCGGTGAGCTGGCAGAATCGTTAGCACGTCGGGCGAAATGCTTAGCGGTATTTCGTCTGTCATTACGTTCTGAGTTCAGATTCCGCCGAGGTCGATTTGCCTTTCATCCTTTCGGGATCGATAAAGTAAGTACCAGTTGCGTACGTCGATCTAATCGACTGGCCCCCTCCTCCAAAATTTCGGGCCTTGTGCCTCTAGAAAAGATTATATGCGCATCTCATTCGTGTACCTTTCATTGTATATGAACTACGTACATTTTGGTTATCGTACATTTGACACCAGATATTAAAAATTGCCTCAACGAACACTTGATGTATCAAGTAACCCACAAATCTTTTGCATCAAATTAAAGGATTACTCAGTACTTTTACAGAGTATATAGTTGTTATATTACAAAAATATTGGTGGGAGTGACTTCGAAGTTTCGGTCTGCTCGCTTTCATCGGAATAATATATTAAATATTTTATAAACGTAAGCTTATAAGCGATCAGCATGCATTCACTGAAGTAAATAGTCTAATATTCCTCGACAGAAAAAAAAAAGCAGGATTTGCCGTACGCATGTGAAAACCATACTTTTTCCGTCGAGGGTTTCTATGCCCTAATATTAGACTATTTACTTTAGTCAATGCACGGTGATCGCTTATAAGTTTTAAGCTTATAAAATATTATTTACAGATTTGTAAAATCAGCACTGCTTATATATATACAAAACTTTTATTCTTTTACTTCTTTCAGTCATTTGACTGCGGCCATGCTAGAGCACTGCTTTAAAGGGTTTTAGTCCAAGAAATCGACCCCAGCACTTATTCTTTATAAGCCTAGTACTTATTCTATCGGTCTTTTTTGCCGAACCGCTAAGTTACGGAGACGTAAACACACCAATATCGGGTGCCAAGCGATGGTGGCGGGGGACAAACACAGACACAAGCGCATAAAACATATATATATATATATACTTTTATTTTTCTAAATTTAGATAAGCAAACTTTTTAATCTAAAATATACTTTCCTTCCTTTTCTACAATGCTCTTCTATCTGTCTGGTAGACTTGCAAGGCTCCTCTTTCAACATTCACTTGTCCATGACGAAAAATACACCTCCGCTACTGTTCTGACCTCTTCTACAAAATTCATATTTTTCCGTCTAAATGATTTTGAAGACTGTGGAATAAATAATAAATGGGACAATGTCCGGTGAATATGGTAGGTAGGTGGGGCATCGTTTCCCATTAAAACTGCTCCAGCCTATGGAATGTCATCCTCGCTGTATATGACCGAGCATAATCCTGATGGAAGCATAATCCTGATGAAACCAAAGATGGTTGTTTTTCTTCTAGCGCTGACTTAAGCCGCTCAAGCTGTTCGCAGTAGATCTCCTTTGTTATCATTTGGTTTGGGTTTAACATTTCAAAGTGGACTAAGCCTTTCATATCCCACCAAACAGATAATAACACCTTACGTGGGTGAAGATCTTCTTTAGCCTTGGGTGCCGATGTTTCTCCTTTCCCTACCCACTGTTTTCGGCGCTTGACATTTTTATAGAGAACCCATTTCTCGTCACCAGTCAATATTCGGTCCAAAAAACGTTCATTCGTGAGACGTGACAGCAAAGAAGAGCACACATTCACTCCCTGCGCACGATTAGACTCGGAAAGTTTGTGAGGAATCCATTGACCCAATTTGCTGACTTTTCCGTTGGCACGCAGGTATCGATGAATGGTTGAATGACCAAATCTAAACTTCTCTGCTAGTTCCTCAACAGTTACGATGGGATTTTGTTCTACCAGGGTTTGCAGGACGTCCTCGTCGGGTTTTACAGATCTTCCAAGACGAGGCTCGTTTTTCTAGGCTGTAATTTCAGGTTCGGAATTTCTGGAACCACTGTTGATACTGGCATATGCTTATTGTCCGATCCCCATATACTGCATTGATGTTCCTCGCACTTTCCGTTGCGTTATTGCTTTTATTGAACTCATGAAGCAACACATGCCGAATATACTCCTTTGTTACTTTCATTATAGCTTTGAAAGAATAACTGCTAAAATCGAACTGTACTCTTCAAAACTTGCACTAAGAATAAGTACAAGGTAAAATTATTACCTGCTTTTATAGCAAGTTGTGACAAAATGAAAATCATTGTTTTCCCCCAATCAGACTAAACAGTTGTTAAATGAAATTTTAAAAGGGAATAAATTCGCGTTAGTATCGGTTATGTTGCCAAATTTCTACTGTAGACAAGGTGCCTGAAATTTTGGAGGTGGAGACTAGCCGATTACATTGACCCTAGTGCTCAACTAGTGGTTATTTCATCGACCTCGGCGGAATTTGAACTCAGAACGTAAAGACAGATGAAATACTACTAAGTGCTTTATGCTAATGTTTCTGCCAACTTGAAAGTTAATATCGTGATGTCACAATATACATTTATCATAGCTAATTAAAGTTTTTCCAGCTAAATTTTTATCTTGGCTAGGACTGTTAACAAGTCAGTCAGTCATTAATTGTTTTTATCTTTTATATATATATATAGCAACTCTCTTCTCTACTACAAATCTCCCAGCAAGAGCAACATCCTAATTAGTATTCTCAAGCTGGTCAATTAGTTTATAGTTAGCTAGTATAAAATGTACACAGAGAGACTACCTACTACAATGAACAGATTTCTTCTCGCACTCTTACCGTGTCATACTTTTCGTCCAAAATAAAATTAATTTCTCACCTATTCCTCCACATACACACTCACTCACTCGCTTCTCAGTCTACAGCCGTAACCATAACAACACACTGACATTTGAACTGAAGTTTCATGTATCTTGATTCTTGTTTTAATATACAGATGTTTTACTATTTATTTCTATTAAACTTTGGAGTGGTAAAAGTCAATGCTGGGCACTGCAAGTTTTAAACTAGGAAACCTCATCCTATCATATCAACAAATTGTAATCCCCGGAATATTCTCACGCAGGCACTAATATATATATATATATATATATATATATATATATATATATATATATATATATATATGGTTCTGGGTTCAGTCCCACTGCGTGGCACCTTCAGCAAGTGTCTTCTACTATAGCCTCGAGCCGACCAAAGCCTTGTATATATATATATATATATATATATATAGTGTGTGTGTGTGTGTCCGTATAGGTTTGTGTGTGTGTGTGTGTCCGTATAGGTTTGTGTGTCTGTGTTTGTACCCCCAACATCGCTTGACAACCGATGCTGGTGTGTTTACGTCCCCGTTACTTAGCGGTTCGGCAAAAGAGACCGATAGAATAAGTACTAGGCTTACAAAGGATAAGTCCTGGGATCGATTTGCTCGACTAAAGGCGGTGCTCCAGCATGGCCACAGTCAAATGACTGAAACAAGTAAAGTATGTTAATTCATTAAAAATCATTTGTAATTTCTTGAAATCATCTTCTGTTCCCATTCAGAGTTATTGATAAGTACTAATCATTTAACCATATATGTCTCATTTTTTATGTATATACACAATTGACAGGCAAAATGCTGCGGTTTTCGTCCGAGATAAAATCTCTGATAGACGTGCTATGTTTAAAAACACAATATCTATCGTGGGCTGGGGGCGAAAGATAAGCTGCTAGCACCGACAGCGAGAACGCCAGATGCATTTCGGCGTGTTTCAAAAAAATTGATACCATTTGAGATGTAAATATCACAGAAACTACATAGTCAAAGCAAATGAAACTAAAACACGCTTAATGTTGAGCAACATAAGATTTATTCCTCCAAATCTGAATGGAAGATGCTTCTTGGAGATGACGCAGAACACATTCATTTTTGGTGACTCCCTCTCATGCTCAACTGTGGCATAGGGATTTTCTTCACCCCAAATGCGAACATTATGCTTATTGACTTTGCCATTCGTATGAAATGTGGCCTCATCACTGAAAACAAGACGTTCCTTGAACTCGGCTTCTTCAAGTTTCTCTTGCATATCAACACAGAACTGTTTGCACTTTCGTTTGTCATCTGCCGTTATGGCTTGAACGAGCTGCAGCTTGAAGTGTTTCATAGCAAGCGTTTCCTCAGGACGCGCCAAACTGTCGTTGGTGGAATCTGGGTTTCTAGACTTGTTCTTCTTATGGACTTCTTGGAGCTTTGCAAGAGTTTTTGGCGAACCCGCTCGACCGTCTCTTCCGATGTTAGTGGTCGTCCAGATCCTTTTGCCCTGCACAGACAGTCTTCCTCTCTGAAATTTTTGTGCCATGTCCAAATCTGCATTGCCGTTGGTAACTTTTTTAGAGAACTCTCTCACAAATGTGCACTGCACAGTCTTGTTCGACTGTGTTCGAGCATACTCCAACACACAAAACGCCTTTTCTCTTCCAGTGAATGCCATTTCTATACCTGAAAAGATAAGCATATCAAACACTAAGCATAAAATTTTGACTTGTTTCTACATATGCTGTTAAAATTGGAAGTTATTTGAACAAGAACTACCAAAGTTATTAGATTGCAAAATGATATCAAATTTTTTGAAACACCCTGTATATACTCAGATAAATTTCGTCTTGGAATGTGATAGCGAGTTCATGTCATTTTCAAGGCCCAAGAATGCCAAAATTCATTTGGTGTTTACGCCAGCCGCTGCTGGGATGATCTGTTGTCTCCCTCTAATATATATTCTGTTCTCTAACACAGTACATCTTTGAGATTTTATCTCGGAGAAAATCTGCAGTATCATGCCAGTCAACGGTGTATAAACATTAAATATGACACATACATGGTTATTCTACTTCAATTGCCTGCACCGATTTTTTACTAATCAAATATAAAGATAAATTATATTATCTATATATATATATATATATATATATATATATATTTATAATCATAAATATATAGGGATTGACAGTAACCTGCTTCTCCAACATACTGAGAATTCAGAAATAGCAGTCAAAGAACTACTGATTTCAAAACTACAAATTATTACTCTAGATTGATAGCGATATTTTTGATACACACAGAACAAAAAACAGTAGAGAAGAGCAAAAAAAACACTTGCCTTTAGTTAATTTAGTACGATCGTTTCACAGTTAAGAGTAAATAATACTCTATTCTGATCTTCAGCTAAATATTCTAATAAATTTGTTAATGTCTAAATAACTCACGTTAATTTTGACCATGTGAACATCAATACCACGTGAGGAAGACGTTAAGAAATTTATCGGCCAGTAAGTTCAAAATCCCTCGCCCTAATGAATTTCAATTCAGTGTGCACACTGAATTGAAATTCATTAGGGCGAGGGATTTTGAACTTACTGGCCGATAAATTTCTTAACGTCTTCCTCACGTGGTATTGATGTTCACATGGTCAAAATTAACGTGAGTTATTTAGACATTAACAAATTTATTAGAATATTTAGCTGAAGATCAGAATAGAGTATTATTTACTCTTAACTGTGAAACGATCGTACTAAATTAACTAAAGGCAAGTGTTTTTTTTGCTCTTCTCTACTGTTTTTTGTTCTGTGTGTATCAAAAATATCGCTATCAATCTAGAGTAATAATTTGTAGTTTTGAAATCAGTAGTTCTTTGACTGCTATTTCTGAATTCTCAGTATGTTGGAGAAGCAGGTTACTGTCAATCCCTATATATTTATGATTATAAATGTTTTTTTACCGAAAAAGGTTTTTTCATACTGAGCTACCCGGCAAAATTGTTAATTATTAATTTTATTACTAATTGACGATTCCCTGCCCTGCATATCTATATATATATATATATATATATATATTTCCTCAAAAAAATGTGTAACCTTGTACTACTGAAATAGCTTTACCGATCCTTTCTGCTGTTCTATATACAGTTTATACAGCCATCAGTGCTGCCTTTATAACCGTGTGTGTGGAGGGAGGCATTAGGGTAAAATTGAAGACTATGTTGCTGATGTTTAATCTCAGATCATCCCTAACCTAGGAGTCTTATGAAGAAAAGTACTCTAACCATTGCCGCTATGGCCTTTCTATCCGAGACTACTTACAACGTCTAGTGTGTTCTTTCCACTTTTAAAATGGTAAAGTTGTGATCTGAGGGAGATATGGCTGCTATTTCTAGTAGATCGAGGCACTACATAGATGTTCGTCTTAATGTAATTTGCTCAGAGGTCATGAATTTCCAGCTTATACTCACGGGAACGTTCATCCCATTACTGTAAGCTAATGAAACAGCAACTTAGTGTTGTCAGTATTGGCATTGCTCAATTACACTGTGGTACACGCGGGAGTACTCAGAAGTAATCGAGAACGTTCTCTGTAGGACAAGCCCGTTGTAGTTCAGGCTTCCGCGCTAGAAGTCACTAGATGCGACCCTCAGGCATCAGTCTGCCGACAGGCGTCGTCGTCCAAGGTCGTACTACTTCGTGATGTGTCTTTGTTTTGCAGTGCCTCTTCCCTGTTCGTCGATTTTTGTGATGGCTGAAACGAAGAAACAACGTGCTTCTGTGAAATTCTGTTTTCTGATGGAGAAAACGGCGGCCGAAACAGTTGTCATGCTTCAAACAGCTTACAAGGATGCTGCCATGAGCAAAATACAAGTTTACGAGTGGTTTCCACGCTTTAGGAATGGTCACTTGTCGCTTGAAGACCAACCTTGTTCAGGGCGACAGTCGACCTCCCGAACGAATGAAGACATCACGAAAATTCATGAACTGATCTTGGAGGACCGTCACCGAATAATTGCCAAACATGCTGATATGACTGGTGTATCCTGGAGCTCCTGTCAACGAATTTTGAGCGAGGAATTGCGAATGAAAAGAATTGCATCAAGATGTGTACCTCACTTGTTCATGGAAGATCAAAAGCAATCACGATCAAATGCGTGTCATGAACTGCAAGAATAGTTGGAAGTTGATCCGGACTTTTTTCTTTTCTTTCTTCGAAAGTCATCACTGGTGACGAAAGCTGGTGCTACGGAATTTGTGGATGTGGAAGAGATGAAGAAAGAAAACTACGAAGGCGTTAAAAAACATCACTTCGCAAGAGTTCCAGCACTGCTTCGAACAGTAGAAAACGCGTCTGGATCGATGCATTGGTTCAAATGGTGAAAGCTTTGAAGGCGATAAAAGTGTGAACATGAAAATGAATAAAATAATATTGCAAAATTTCGGTCTCTTTTGGGTACCCTTCGTATGCTTTCAGTTAGGTCTATCGAGTGGTTTTGAGAATCAGCCTTTCTTTGTCATAGATGCAGCATCGTCGGCAAGTATCCGACTGCCATCGCTGGGTCATATACATCTGTCTCTTACAACAGACTATAGCCTACACACGAGTATAATGTAATATACCACATATGTTCTTTGTGTGATCAATACTTCTTATTGAAGAAAAAAACAGTATTATTCTACTAAACTATTTGTTTATAGTTAGGCTAACAAGTTGTTTTGTCTATTATTTACAAAACACTTGAAGTCTTACTTTGGATGAGTGAAATGCACGTACATGATAGTAGAAATGTTCTTCTCTTACGTTCTCCCCGTAAGCAGATGCACTCAGAGCTCTTTGATTTTATAATCGCGTTCAAAACTTTCTATATCGCTTCCAACTTGACAGTTCCTTAGCCTTTGGCGTAAACAGCTTTCTGAAGACTCAATTAATATAAACCGCGAGAATGTGTTTCTATTCTATGATTATTATCATTACTTTTTTACATAACAAATTACTATTATTATTGTTATTATTATTATTATTATAATCATCATCACCATCAACAACATTATTTGCTGGCGTAGCTCTTTTTTCTTATAAAACTAAATAATTACCAATGCTTACAACTTCGGCATACAGTTTTTTTATGTATTTTCTTTTCTACATATATTTATTTTCTTTTTAATGTATCTATTTTGATGGAGAAAATATCTGGAAAATGTTACCAAGTGCAAAAGATGAGACTGACAACGCAAGATACATATGTGTGCGTGTATGAAAAGAACACACACACACACACTATATAGATATATATAGATATATTTATATGAAAAGAAAAGGCGTGCAATTGTATGCATGTATATGCCTTAATTGTCAGAATTCTGCACTGATGTGTAATTTTGAAACCAGTATAATATTAAAACAAAAACTAACCAAACATACAAGCCAAATAGATGATTCTAAACAGTTATTTATTGATGATTGCTGAAAATACAATTTAAAAGAAAAATCGTTTCAATTGACTCTCACACGAAATGGAATAATTTTTTCTACGAATAAACACAAAGCCTGAAATTTTGTTGGAGGGAGCTAATCGATTCACTTGAGCCATACTCACCAATCTAACCACCTTTTGAACAAATTTACTAGTTAGTAGCACCTCTCTCTCTCCACTTTCGCCTTCCTCTCCAAGAAGAATTTTTTTTTTAAATCAATCTTGATTGAACATGAAAGTCGATCCTCAGTCTTTTCAAATACTCCACCATGCAACATCTTAATCCATATCCACCATAATTTTTTTTTTTAAACTACCCTTCTCGGACAAAGGAAGGCAGCGGAACGATCTTTACGACGGACTCGGCAAATAGCAGGACCAGTCATAAAAGCAACAAAAACTGTTGGGCAACATTCCATAACTCACTAAAACAGTGCGTGAAGAACTGTTTCAATGCTTCTGCACGCATCTCGGACACGGTGAAACTATAAAGAAAACTATAAATATATCTCTAACTTTCTACGTTTAGGAAGAAAACATTCGTGAACATTGTTTTGTAGGTGTGCAACAGAATTTACATTTCCTTTTACATATATGCCCACGGTCATAAGGCGTAGTGGTTAAGAGCGCGGGCTACTAGCCCCAAGATTCCGAGTTCGATTCCAAGCAGTGACCTGAACAATAATAATAATAATATCGAAAAATACCTTAGGAATGAGAACCCAGGTTCGAAATTTCCCCAAGACACTTGAAGAAGGCTGGAGGGTATATCAGCCGAAGCGTTGTGTTAACAACAAACAAGATGAGGACAAATATCCGTCAAATGTAAATAATGTAAATAATGTACATAATTCCTCATCTCTTGAATATAGAACTATACATTTCCTTTATTCAAATATCATTACACTCATTATAAATGCCTAATTATTAATGATAGTTCATCACCTCCAACATACTTCACATAGCGATGTCGCGTCCCCGATGTCGCGTTCTACGTTCGGGACATTACAAAGTATTTCACGTCTCTTACAAAGAGCTTTCTCGCATTACTGGGGTGGAGTATTCACTATATATATATATATATATATATAGCTATGGGTTAAACAAAGGCAACAGTGAATAAAACAACCACAACAACCCGTAGGATTTTAGATGTGTATTGATATAAATGGATGGCATAAAACACACAGATCGAAGGCAGCTCAAAGCTGTTATAACCATTTGAGTCCAAAACACAACAAGCTGTGACAAATAGTTAACATGTACCACGTCCTCGCGTTGTTTTTTGTTTGTTCTTGGTTTTCTTGGATTTACTATATATATAGAGAGAGAGAGAGAGTTATTAATATTTCTAAGTCTCTCTAAAGGAGACTACGACAGCGGTACTGGAAATTAATAGTTATCGCCAAGCCAACATGGCAGTCCCAAAATTAGGACGAAAGCTGCCGTGAATTAGCTCCAAGAAGCCATCGCCTCTAGCTAGCTATGTGACACACGAACCTGTGTCCTTTATAACCTTCGAACAGGGGAGGTCAGCAGTGTCCCCCTGCTGGTTTGGCATCTGCAGACTAGTTTCAGGGTGTTGCCCCTTGTCAATGCATAGCAGCCAAGCCCTAGCCAGGCGGCGCTGCTGACTGCCTGTTCGAAAGTTATTTATCTAATTTCAGTGGAGTCTATCCACTGGTTTTCAGAAATAGAGTTATTAATATTTCTAAGTCTCTCTAAAGGAGACTACGACAGCGGTACTGGAAATTAATAGTTATCGCCAAGCCAACATGGCAGTCTCAAAATTAGGACGAAAGCTGCCGTGAATTAGCTCCAAGAAGCCATCGCCTCTAGCTAGCTATGTGACACACGAACCTGTGTCCTTTATAACCTTCGAACAGGGGAGGTCAGCAGTGTCCCCCTGCTGGTTTGGCATCTGCAGACTAGTTTCAGGGTGTTGCCCCTTGTCAATGCAGAGCAGCCAAGCCCTAGCCAGGCGGCGCTGCTGACAGCCTGTTCGAAAGTTACTTATCTAATTTCAGTGGAATCTATCCACTGGTTTTCAGAAATAGAGTTATTAATATTTCTAAGTCTCTCTAAAGGAGACTACGACAGCGGTACTGGAAATTAATAGTTATCGCCAAGCCAACATGGCAGTCCCAAAATTAGGACGAAAGCTGCCGTGAATTAGCTCCAAGAAGCCATCGCCTCTAGCTAGCTATGTGACACACGAACCTGTGTCCTTTATAACCTTCGAACAGGGGAAGTCAGCAGTGTCCTCCTGCTGGTTTGGCATCTGCAGACTAGTTTCAGGGTGTTGCCCCTTGTCAATGCAGAGCAGCCAAGCCCTAGCCAGGCAGCGCTGCTGACTGCCTGTTCGAAAGTTATTTATCTAATTTCAGTGGAATCTATCCACTGGTTTTCAGAAATAGAGTTATTAATATTTCTAAGTCTCTCTAAAGGAGACTACGACAGCGGTACTGGAAATTAATAGTTATCGCCAAGCCAACATGGCAGTCCCAAAATTAGGACGAAAGCTGCCGTGAATTAGCTCCAAGAAGCCATCGCCTCTAGCTAGCTATGTGACACACGAACCTGTGTCCTTTATAACCTTCGAACAGGGGAGGTCAGCAGTGTCCTCCTGCTGGTTTGGCATCTGCAGACTAGTTTCAGGGTGTTGCCCCTTGTCAATGCATAGCAGCCAAGCCCTAGCCAGGCGGCGCTGCTGACTGCCTGTTCGAAAGTTATTTATCTAATTTCAGTGGAATCTATCCACTGGTTTTCAGAAATAGAGTTATTAATATTTCTAAGTCTCTCTAAAGGAGACTACGACAGCGGTACTGGAAATTAATAGTTATCGCCAAGCCAACATGGCAGTCCCAAAATTAGGACGAAAGCTGCCGTGAATTAGCTCCAAGAAGCCATCGCCTCTAGCTAGCTATGTGACACACGAACCTGTGTCCTTTATAACCTTCGAACAGGGGAGGTCAGCAGTGTCCCCTTGAAACCAGTGGATAGATTCCACTGAAATTAGATAAATAACTTTCGAACAGGCAGTCAGCAGCGCCGCCTGGCTAGGGCTTGGCTGCTCTGCATTGACAAGGGGCAACACCCTGAAACTAGTCTGCAGATGCCAAACCAGCAGGGGGACACTGCTGACCTCCCCTGTTCGAAGGTTATAAAGGACACAGGTTCGTGTGTCACATAGCTAGCTAGAGGCGATGGCTTCTTGGAGCTAATTCACGGCAGCTTTCGTCCTAATTTTGGGACTGCCATGTTGGCTTGGCGATAACTATATATATATATATATATATATATCAGTTCTTAATGACGGGTGAATTTCCTTCATGGAAGTTGATACTCCAGCAGTTGCTACAGAAGCGAGCAATCAAAACAAAGGGGAAGTCGCCCTTACCGTTTTCTTCTTGTGTTGTTTACTGTCTATGCTGTTTGCAGTAGTAAGTAGACAGACAGTGAAATAGAGGAGAAAGACAGTGATGTTAACGTTCTGCCGGTCATTTCAGCAGCCGTCGAGAAAGACAGTGATGTTATAGGGTGCAAATGTGAGCTGGTGTAAGGGTAAAGAGCAGTTGTATATCGCCGCAGTCGCCTGTCTGGTCATATCTTCGCGAACTCCTTCAACGAATTCCTTTCATGCACTGACTTTGGCTAATTTTCTGTATTTATAATGATCGCAACATAGTGAGAATGAGAGACATATCGCTCTCAAAACAATGGAAACTGCTGCAGGTATCTTCTTTATCTTTTGTCAACTAGGCGCAGGAGTGGCTGTGTGGTTAGTAGCTCGCTTACCAACCACATGGTTCCGGGTTCAGTCCCACTGCGTGGCACCTTGGGCAAGTGTCTTCTACTATAGCCTCGGGCCGACCAAAGCCTTGTGAGTGGATTTGGTAGACGGAAACTGAAAGAAGCCCGTCGTATATGTGTATATATATGTATGTATGTGTGTTTGTGTGTCTGTGTTTGTCCCCCCCCCCCCCCATCGCTTGACAACTGATGCTGGTGTGTTTACGTCCCCGTAACTTAGCGGTTCGGCAAAAAGAGACCGATAGAATAAGTACTAGGCTTACAAAGAATAAGTCCTGGGGTCGATTTGCTCGACTAAAAGGCGGTGCTCCAGCATGGCCACAGTCAAATGACTGAAACAAGTAAAAGAGTAAAAGAGTATTGTTTGTATAGGAGGGGTTAAAAGGGTCAGTCAAGTGGAGAATACATAAATCGGCTTGGCATAGGCCATGTGCTGAGTGTCTCAGCTGTCAATTATTGTCTTTCTCTGAGAAAGTAGTGTGGTAAGTCAAAAGGACATTCTGTAGATTCAGGTTCGAATCAATATGCCTAAATGAAAATTCACTTTTTTCTTTCCAAGTAAAACATTTTAGTAACAATATATATCGTGTTTAAAATCCGAAAGAAGCACACTCTAAGATGTAGAACAGTATATATTAAAAATGGGGAAGGCCGGTTTATCGGATTACTTTAGGTTTCCCGTCCATAAAGGGTTAGCTTTATGGCGTATCGTCAGACCCCAAAAACCTGTTGGCCTATGACCTCTTAAAAATATGGAGACAAATCCCCCTCCATATCTTTAAGAGGTCATAGGCCAACAGGTTTTGGGGGATCTGACGATACGCCATAAAGCTAAACCCTTTATGGATGGGAAACCTAAAGTAATCCCATAAACCGGCCTCCCCCCCCCCCCCACACACACACTCTCACGCATTTTGTATCGGTGACTCACCTGTTTTATATTTATCCATCATCCCCTTGACTCTCTGTTTTATTTTATTTGCCTGCCATTCAAGTCGTACAACATGTGAATTTTCATAAACCCACCGTTCTTTAACGGGATACTGAGAATGAAACGTAAAGTGAATCGGGGACCGAAAAACATATGAATCACTTGCATGATATTTGTTCAACGAGTACTCACCTCCAAATTTCTGAGTAGTGCACTAAAGTATATTAGCTGTTCAACTTTATTCATAAATCAACCTTAAGCAATTCCAGTGCCACAAAGGATGAGGTGTTAGGATAGCTTTCATTTAAGAATTATTGTTCTATACCATATTCATAGAAAAGCAGTTTATCTGATAGATATACCTACAATTTTTTCTCTCTTTTTCTTTCTCTCCCTCCCTCTCTCTCCCTCCATCCTCCTGGTCTTCTATCTATATCGCTTCAACAGCTTGTATAACGGTCTATGCTCCTCAGATATATTGACACTACACTTTTTTCTTCTAAACTCACCTGACACACATTTTGCTTCCTCTATTCTGTCTTCCCGAGTGAAAATGAGCAATAGAATTTATAAACAAGCACCGGTCTACAGCACTTCGAATCCTATTGAAAGTACAAAAAAGAAATCAATTATCTAGTTTATGTTATGTATAAACCTATATGTATGATATTTGTTGGTGAGATGAAGTAGCCTAGCGCTTCAGAAAAAGCTCTTCCCTGCCGTTTGCTTTTATTCCCCTCCTATAAATACTTTGTTCAATCCTTTACCAGAACATTCCCATTTGAAATTTTTCCCTCTGCTTCGTAATTTTCCTCTATCTGCTGATAAATCTCTGCGGACTAGTATAATGGACTCCGTTTGAATTTCAGAATTCAGTGGAATGAACAGTCAAAAGTGACCTTTAATAATTTATTTCCCCGTTCTCCCCACAATAGACATTATTTGTCAGATAAACAAATATTTATTTTCTAAAAACCATTGGATTGCAAACACATTGCCCATTTAACCAAGTGGCGTATACTTGTGTAATATAATACGATGGGGAATTTTCCTTGAGAAATCAAGTGTGTTGGTGACACAAAAACACGATATTAATTCCTGCTTCTTCAGAGAACAATGAGCGGCGACGTTTTTGCTTTAACATCTACGGAAATGGTATTTTCGTCACTTGAAATTTTAGTATACCACACCTTTCGCCTCTTATTGCTACTATTACTTCTATTACCATTGTGTATACAATAAGTCGTCAAACGGGCTTAAGTAAGAAATTTCGTAGTTTCTTTTTGTTTTAATATCCGGTTTGTACGTAGTAAACATGTTTTGATATTTTCATATTTACCAAAGATCATTAAATAAGATTCCCGGATGTTGACCTTTTGCGGTTTTTTTATGATTTTTGTTATCTATTGGGATCTGTCAACAGGCAACAAACATCTTATATTATCGATTAAACTAAGCAGATCAATACGCTAGAATATTTTCAACTATCCCCAATTAATATACTAATATGAAAGCATTATATTATTTTAAATTTTCGTTTCTTTTTGACATTGTAAATTTTTTACGGTCTTTTTACCAGACTTGTCCAAACTTTTCAACGCAAATACAATCCGATGAATATCAGAAACCGTCTCCTTATAATACAATTTGTTAAATTATATTGAATTATCACTTTTTCTTGTTTACAATAGAATTAAAACTTTTTAGTCTCGTATATCAGTAGATGTTTCAAGTTATCATTTTGTAATATGCACCTCCAGTTCGCAACTAGAATGTTCTACATGGGGTGGTATACTTTTCTTGTATAGACATTAACACGTACTGTGGAACTTCGGAGTAAATCAACAGGATACTAGCTTGCTGGTTTAAAAGGTTGGCACCAGTATTGAGCTGTTTTTTTTTTTCTATCGAAGACACTTAATTCGCGATATTCCTGTCGATAATGTAAATCTGTAAGCGTCTCATGGACCTGGAATGTCTTTCAAAGATGCGTGCTTCTTTCTGACATCATTGATTCCTGGATACCCCGTCTATCTCAACTAACATTCACAATTAGGTAATTCCAACAGCTAGGTAAATTGAAGCAAGTAGAATTGAGTATAATGTTCATGTGCACAACGAAACGTCTCCATTAGATGCAAGATTTCCAACGCTTTTTACTGTTTGCTGCCTCCTATTATATTTGACATCATGAACGATATGATCTGTATTACTGATGTATTTACTGGTTAGATGCAGTTCTATTCTAGGCTGCCATATAATTAGTCAAAGGTAATGCTATGGTATGTAGCTGTTAATTGGTAGTGCTAGAGTTGCACCACATTGTTGATGAAGTGTCTGTATGTTGCCTGCTGCTCTTTGTCAGCAGTGCACATCTGAATGTCTGAGTGCCACTTATGGTCTTATGTTGCTGCAAACCTCTGAATTATTTGCTGGTGAACTCTTAGCACCACTCATTTATACATTAGGTATAAATGGGATAATAAAGATTCGAGAGTTTCAAATCCAGACCCAGCCTGAACACATATAAATAAACATCTCTCAAATATGACATCCGACAAATAATGGAGATCAAACTGTTGAAAATGGAATATTTTATAGAACAAGAAAGGTAAGGATGAGTGCCTGATAATTTGTGTTCAGTTGTTATAGATACTATTTAGCTCCCGGTCAGCTCTTATCTTACAAAGCTGTACATTTTTTAAGATAATCGCGTGTGATTTGAGAGATTTAGAGACTGTTCTATTAGACTGCATAAAGACTTCGTTTTTTGACGTGTTTGAATTAGATATAAATATTATCTTCCTGCCTTTACTAACCTCGGTATCTAACATAGATCCAAAGAGATTAATAAATAATGTTTGCTGATTTGTAAGTAACTAAAACTTAACAGTAGGATACACGGAATACAGAATAATAGTCAGATTGCGTGGTATAATTGATTTCTGTAATCAACGAATTTATGCAGCCACTGTGTGAAAGTTATAAATGGATATGATTACTATAGCTGATAGGAATCGTGAGAATCAAAGATGTTTATATCTATTTTAAATTTTGCGACTCTTAGTTGAGGGATTGGAGTTTCGTATCCTGTCAGCTATTCTATGAACATTTTAAGGTCAAACACCTTAACTCTCAATAGCCAAGTTCGCCTAGAGTAGCAGAAAAAGATGAGAGTAGGATGGGTTCGAGAGGGTGTTCCAAAAACTCATTGGTTTTTAGATCTTACTACAGCAATCGAAACTTAATACAGAGTAGTGAAAGTATAGATATCTTCATCAGTAATAATGAACCCGTCCTTGGCCAAATAGTTTCTAACTGAACAGTATAGATTATCAAGTCTTGATTTTGCTTTCGTATCTGACCATCATAGAGATAGTCACACGAGTGAGGAAAAATTTTGAACATGTTTTAATTGGAAACCTAACAGAATAAGGGAACGTTGTAAACTTCTTCGTTCTCTCCATATACGTTTTCTGTGCTTGCCACTTGTAATTTTATATTTATTTTTTAAGATCTCTAACAACAATATTTTGACCTATACAATAGATCAGAATTCTTATGCAGATATTGTTCCAGTTGCGCCAAATAAAATAAAAATTAGAAATTGTTCCAAATATATGTACTATAACTTTATTTCTTTAAAATTCCACATCTCTTTAGAACTTTAGGTCAGTAGAAACAAGATAGCATAGTCTAAATGTATCAGAGTAAGCTCTTGTTCTCGTTCTTCGGCGTTCTAAGTTCAAATTTTTCCCAAATCGCCTTTTTCATTCCATCTCTTGATACATCTCAACACTTCCCTAAAGACTTGTGGGTTTATGCCTGTGCAAGAAGTCCTTACTGATGATAATGTTACTGAGTGCTGGACAAAATGCTTTACAATAAGACTCGTCAATCATAGGCAACAAATCGAGAGAGTCGTTAGAGTGTTGTATAATTGTCTCACAGTGTGTTTCGTTTCTTTGAACTCTGAGATCAAATCCATCCGAGGCCAACTTTACGTTTCACCCTTTCACAGTCAATGAAAAAGAGAAACAGTCCAGAACAAAGCATTGGCGGGACTGTAGGAACGTAGACCAAGATTTCTTTGTTCCAGCTCTTTGCGTACTAGGTTCAAATTCCACCATGGCCTACTTGGCTGATAGATTTCATCGTTTGCCGGGTTTAACATCACCACTTGGTATCTTGGCCTCTGGTTTAAGAATACCTTCCTCCACTCTGCAACTAATCTCGAAAGCCTTATAAAGGGGTATGGACACTGCCTTTCTTTCCTGACTAAGAGAGGAAAAAGAAATCAGTGAATACCAATAACATAACTCTCATTTCAATTGTATTTCCAAATACAAATCTTTTCTCATATCTCTTTGTGTATGTATATGCATGGTTAAATGTTTCTGTGTGTACGTGTGCTAAACTTCTATATGATATGTATTTGTGTGTGTGTGTGTGTAATGTATGCGCTCACGCGTATGCCTGCGTTTTTATTTTATTGCATATGCAAAAATAAATCATACTCGGTCAATAAAAATTGATGTATTGGAGATGGGAAGAAGAGGAACAAGGGACATGTAAATGTTTAGGTTCCAATTATCTTGATTTTGGTTAACATCAAACTCCCAGCATGACTTCTTTCGAAATAAACTTTACTCATTAATGCAAGTTTTTGCACTTGTTATCTGAAAGAGACTTCATGTACAGTGACTTTAATTTATTCAGAACGGGGTTTTAGGAACAATTTACTATATAGTCGACTAGAGAAAATAAACTAGGGACCTAATAATTAATAATAGAAACACACTCGCGTACGTACATACATACATTCATATATATATATATATATATATATATATATATATAAAGGTCAAAATATATTTGTTGATTATGTCCTCGGGGTTTTTTGGTGTTATTCTAATTTAAAATCTATAGAGTGAAGTAGACCAATAAATCCTGAACGTACTTCAATAAATAATACCCCCGGGAAATGATTCTTTTTTGGAAAATACATTGTCTTAGATTATCAGTTTTTTCCTTTATTTTTCTCTTCTTACACATTACAGTGGTCAACGTTACTGCTATTCCATTTCTGGAGAAAGACAGAGAAACGGAATATAATGCACTTAAAAATTTATCCTGTCGTGTTATTTTGTTTTTGTTTGTTTTTTTTTGTGAGCTGGAGATAACGCAAAGAATGTTCCAGAAGCCTTGGAAGAATATAAACGAATTTATTAAGTCTTCTGTGAGTTTCGATAGTTAATTCAATATGCTTGCTTATTTGAGAGAGAGAGAAAGAAAGAATGAAAGTGCTCCAACACCTTCAAACCACAAGATGGCATACAGTGTTTCTCTAAATGATTTCTAACAGAATCACATTACAAAATTTGAGACATTCTTTGATTATTTGAAGCAAATTCACTCTCATCGTCTGCATTTGTTTCGAGTATTCGAACGAAACTGCTCGAGTCACTTCCCTCTCAGATTTTAAAGTGCATTTGTTCAGGCTGGATATTTGTTAGCAGCATTGATCTCACACCATTATGGGAAGACCTGGAAAAGTAATCGGCATTACCTTTCTGCTTAAATTATTTAGTAAAAGAAGTTTTCTAAATACTGGAACGAGGTTGATGTGGGAACAATTTCCTTTGCTCTGCTTTTACTAAATGTAAACACCCTATCTTTTTTGTACATTGCGAACTGCATTTCTTCATGTGTATTTCGTTAAGACAACAGGATATGATTAGAGGAAGATCTGGTTACTATTTCTAGCAGATCAACTTACCATTTAGCGGCTCTCTCGTAAGCTTATACATCACAAAAACTAAATACCTGAAAGTCTCTTTATATTCTCAATTCAGATCATACCTTTCATCATTCAAAGGTCGATAGAATAAAGTACCAATCAAGTATTTGTGTCAATCTAATTGATAATACCCACCATCCCATGAAATTTAATTTTGACCAAATAATTTCTGATCTTATGCCATCGTTAGAAATCATATAAGACTCGTGGGCGACAGAATTAATAAAGTATCGTACAAAATAGTCAGCTTTTCAGTTCATCTTTCAAGAGTCAAAAAAAAATAAGTTGCAATTATCTTCTGCTCAAGCCGAAATGTATGATCTTTATAAATTATGACAGAGAGTTGGCAGAATCGTTAGAGCAACAAAATGCCTAGCGGTATTTCTTCCGATTCATTACGTTCAGAGTTCAAATTCCGCCGGAGTTGACTTTGCCTTTCATCCCTCCGAGATCGATGGTATCGGCTAACCCCACTCCCTTTTATATTGTTGGCTATGTGCCTAAATTAATCATCAAAAATAACTAAGACTCTGGATTTGCCTATGCTAGTTGACTAACAACAGTGCCTGCCAACTCCTATCTATCAGCACCTTCAAGTATTTTCTTTAACTCGAGTTAAATCCCAAACAATTGAAGGAAGATGCTAACGGCTACACCACTACCCAAACTTATCACTGGTGAGAAGTTTAAGTATAAAAGGAATGATTTCCGTAACTGATTGATTTCTCTTTCAACAAGTTATTCTTGGGTAACGATTGGCAACTTCTTTTGGTAATGGTCCATTATTTCCAGGGGAGGGACCCACATGCTCATCAGATTTTGCATATAAAAATATCTCCGCGTATTCCTGCCCCATTTCCATCACTAGGAATGCTTATGTAAGCTAAAATTAAACAAATCGTAAAACAAAAGACAATCGAAAATCCACTAACCACTCAATAGCTACAAATTCAGTTTGAAATTTTTTTACGAAAGTTCCGAAGCCCTCAGAAACCCACTCGCGATCCGCGAACCAAATATTGCTGATTCCAGATCTTGAGCAAAATCAGCCTCGTAGAATTCGAGGTATATGCACATTTACAGGTGAAGTTGAATTCAACACTGCAAGTTAACTAAAACACTCGTTAGTCTTAATGTTGACACTGTTGCTCATCAAGATAACTGAACACTTATCAGCTTTACAGTGCTGCTATTGCTTATAGTGGTGAATTATTCCTAACCTACGGAATCTACGTACGTTTATGCTCATTGGGCTGTTATGAAAATTAAGTGTGACGGTGACAGAATACGAACTGGCTGCCTCTTGGCTCGTTATATCGTATCTAATCGTCTTGTCCATCGTTTTCTTTAATACAATGGACTTGATGTCTAAAGTTTGATGATGATGATTTTATCGAAAATCTGAGTTTGCTATCAGCAAGCATTTAATGTTGCAGTATAACTACATGTGTACGTGTTAATACCTATGTGTATTCGTACGTATGCTTGTGTCTGTTCGTATATATACACGCGTGTGTCCGTGTTCGGTTATGTGCATGTTTTAGTTAGTAAGTATGGATGTAGTTGCTCACATTCGTGTATATCCATATACTTGTGCTCATATGTATGTGTGTTTCTGCTTGTATGTATGAATGTGTTTTTGTGTTTCCTCTTGACAAGGAACAATTAATGAAGTGGGTAGGCGTTTCAGAACTAGATATGGCCAATACAGAGAAAGTAAATTACTCGAAGACAATTTGTCTTTCTTGTTATATTCTATTTCCTAGTTTAATGGGTGTTTTCTAAGTTTCTACACATTTTAAAAAGAGAGGTTGTGGAGTGCAAAAAAAGTGTTATTACAATTATTATTATGCTAAGAAATCATCCTCTTCATCATCATCATTATTATTGTCATGGTTGTATCCAAAAATAACAAAAATGAAATGATACCTAGATTTTTGTACAGATGTTGATTATAATAAAAAATATTTTATTCGTACAATGTATGTATATGTGCGCGCGTGTGTGTAATGAGGTGGGAAAGACGAAGAGAAATCAGCATATATCTATGTATGTTTTTATGTAGGTATTCATACATAATCACGTTTTTCAAGAAAGCTCATTTTCTTCTATACATTTACTTATTGGGCAAGCTCTTTTATTTCTGTCACCTCCTCTCTCTCTCTCTCTCTCTCTCTCTCTCTCCATAAAGCATGCCTACCTATACACACATGCGCGCATACACACACACACACACACACACACACGTACTGTAACTGAAATTAAAATATTTGTTCCACCTAACTTTAATTATGAGAAGCCCGTTTAAAAAAATAATGACTATCAAAAACAGGAGTGTGCGTGTATATGTATGTGTGTATGTATGTATATGTGTGTACACACACACTCTAAAATGTTTGGACAAAAACTTCGAAGTTTGGCCAATAGGGGTGGGAGCTTGTTCAAGCAGTAGACTGACAGTCAGTAATGAGGCTACAGTATCATATATTATTATTAAGAGGAGAATGGAACTGATCAAAATAGACGTTAAGGCTGAGAAGAACGATGGCAAAAATGATTTGCATGGGGTCAGTACTTTGCTGGATATATGGGTGGGTAGAGAAGAATAGTATAGTTGTTGGTAAATGCCAAATAGGAGGAAGGAAGGTAGCTATGATGGAGGTTTTTCGAGGTGGGTATTAATCCTAGAGGTGCTGGTTACATACACACAGGGGAGACGTTAGAGCAGTATTTATTCCAGTTCCCTATTCAAATCCCGTCAAGGTCAACTTTCGGGCGATAAAATACAAAATCAGAACAAGTGAATAGATGAAATTCCTTGCGGAATTTGAATCGGCAATATGCGTTCTTAGTTCGCTAATGGTCAACATGCCATCGCCCAGTTTAACACCACCACCACCTGGTCTTTCTGTGCCTTTAGCAGAATTCACTTTGGTGTAAGCATTTGGATTTGGTGGTCACCGCTTTGAGAATAGTTTCCTGCTTTCATACTGTCAGTCTCAGCCCTCAACTTCACCAAAAAATGAAAAACATACAGGCTCGGAAACATTGCTCTTTCTTCCACCAAAGCTGTAAGGTGGATGGAGGGAGATGGAAAGGGGGAGGCGGAAGTGTACTTATTGGATATAGAGGAAGAAGCAGTACCCATTACCTTCGCAGACCTTCTTAGACCGGTGAGATTGATGTCAGTAATGTTCCACTTTAACCTTTACTAGCACTATAGCCCGGCTTTGCTCGGGATTAAGTTAGGATTACCTGGGTAATACCATCAATTGAGGCAAATTTGGCACCCGGACGTAAGTTTTGTAAGAGGAATAGAGAGGCCTATCTTCTCCCGCAGATATGTGAGAGTCGGATCTCTCCTTTCGAAAACATGAACAGTTTCGTTTACAAAATAAGGGCTGATCGTTTGCGAAGGATCGTGTCTACAGTCAGCACTTAGGATTTTTGCTCTGGTAACTTCTGCTCTCTCCCATGTTCACGCACGACCAGCTATATGTCACTATGACTAGAACAACAGATTCAGCAAATTTGGAAATTAGTTGCGGAGAAACGAAGAATATCGTTTATATTGTGTGCATATATATATATATATATATATATATATATATATATATATATATTTATGTATATATATATAATCATTAATAAATCATAGGGCAGCAAAAAAATTTTTGAAATTTAATTTACCGCCAGTGGTCCAGCGAGAATAAAAATTAGTCAGTAGACTATATATATATTATTCATTAAAATACAGAGATGCCTATAATAGGACATCTAACCCGCTAGAAAGAGCAGCAAAAAACTCAATACCACAAAAAATAGGGATAATTTCGAAAGAGAATGAAAAATAAAAACTTTTACCAGTCTATACTCTGTACCATGGTTTCAAGTTATTTAGCAAGATAAAAATAAATCTTACTTGGGCAACTTTCTTCAGCAGAGTACCACGAACAAACGAGTAAACACGAGTCATAGGGAAATACGACCCGCGTTTACACACTGGACCACTGGCGGTAAATGAAATTTCTAAAATTTTTTTGCTGCCCTATGATTTATTAATGATAATATATTTTTTGGCTAATTTCTGAAGGAAAATCGGCATTTATTTTATATTTACTGCTGATAAGTTAAAGCGCACAAGAGCGGTATAATTTGAAAAATTAAGTGTGTAAACGCGTGTCGTATTTCCCAAGTAAGATTTATTTTTATCTTGCTAAATAACTTGAAACCATGGTACAGAGTATAGACTGGTAAAAGTTTTTATTTTTCATTCTCTTTCGAAATTATCCCTATTTTTTGTGGTATTGAGTTTTTTGCTGCTCTTTCTAGCGGGTTAGATGTCCTATTATAGGCATCTCTGTATTTTAATGAATTATATATATATATATATATATATATATATATATATATATATATATATATATATATATATACGGGCAACACACACACGTACGTACACCTATTGCATACGTGTTTTGTACGCATACATGTTCGTGTGTGTGTGTGTGTGTGTGACTGAAGCCATTCACACATACTTGCATACATACATACATAACCCGTTTGTCTGTTTTTGTCTGTCAATCACTCACTAAAAAGACGAAATTTTAAAAATCTGTTATCTCTCTCTCTCTCTCTCTCTCTCTCTCTCTTTCTCTCTCTCCCTCTCCCTCTTTACACCGTCCCTAGAAGGGGACTTAACTCATGTTTACAAATGCTAGTGTATTCCTCCGAGTTGAAAATTGTTAGAAGTTATGGTTTCAAATTATTTTTAATGCAAAAATTCACCCTTTAGGAAGCAAAAACTAAAAAATAAATGGCCGATTCCGGGCATTTTCGACCATGAGGAATCCATTGGTGCGACTCCCAGATTGCTATCTTGTAAGGTGTGGATTTCTATAGATGCAACACACACACACACACACACACACACACACACTCACAAACTCAGCTTTACAATATGTACTGATGATACTGACACTGATTATAGCAAAGATAGGTGCAGTGATGGAATTTTAGAGATTCAACGTTATGGAAAGGAAAAACAAAACTGAGATTAGTGGTGAGTACATGGTCTGGGTTGTTGAACACA
Source organism: Octopus bimaculoides (assembly GCF_046866305.1). Classification (NCBI taxonomy): domain Eukaryota; kingdom Metazoa; phylum Mollusca; class Cephalopoda; order Octopoda; family Octopodidae; genus Octopus; species Octopus bimaculoides. The sequence continues at coordinate 168,264,781 of NC_142929.1, forward strand.
ATAAAGGTAATAAAAGGGGCAGAGATGAGTAGGCTGGGAATTTCTGAATGGGGTAAATTGAGTTCAATTAGCCTCGAAGAGTAGAGGCAACTGTAGTTACAGGAGAAGGATTGCACCTGTAATTCAGAAGTACGGCGTTGTCACACGCTGATTCTACCTGGGAATTATATTAATAGTACACGTGTCTGTGGAGTGTTCTGTCACTTACATGTTAACTCAATGAGCAGATAAATCAGTTTATCGAACTTTTGAATCCTCGCTGTCGAAACTAACAGAGAACCATAGATAGAAATCAAATACACTCATCATATACATACATTATTCTCATATTTTTAACACGCCTGTGCGTGTATTGAAAGAGAGACAGACAGAGAGAGAGAGAGACAGAGAGAGAGACAGAGAGAGAGAGACAGAGAGAGAGAGAGATGGTGTCTATATTATATATAGAGAGATAGAAGTGCTTAAGTTTTGCAGCTAATAGGGAGAGTATGTATGGCGCGAAGCAGCTGGATACACAACACTGTTTTTTGTTGGGGGTTTTTTTCTTTCTATTTAACTAATGTTCAGTAAGTAATATATCGAAACGGCCAAAACAACGTATTTGTTAACTAATTCCAAGCTAAGTTCTATGAGGACTTTACATAGAACATAATACGGTCTTTCTTTCGCATCGCATTCTTTCAATCAATGTGACTTGTTTTCTTTGTGGATTTGTTGCTGAGTCACGAACTGGCAGGCTGAACTAAATTCAACTTGATGAAGCCAAAAAGAGCGATAACAATATTACCACTAACAACAGCAACATTATCGATAATGATCATTTCATAGCATCAGAAAGCTATGGCCGGCGGTGATTTTTAATTTACATATATTTTATATTTTATTTTATTACTTTTCGCAATAATAATGACGATGATGATTTCTACTTTACTGCAAGAACACACATTTCGTGAGGAAAGTAATGGAATCGCTTTATCGCCCCCATAATAATCGTTTTATCAACCCTAATACTCGTTTTTTCAACCCCGAAAGCATGAAATATGTAGTTGTGATTGTTCTTTAGATTTAGGTCAGCCTTGACCGAGTAGACTTAGGTTCAAAGGGATTCCATCCACGACCATCCCGTTTTTTTTTTCTCGTGTAGAAGAACCCAGATCAACATGTAATTTTTTTTATAAGGCAGGACAGTGTTATTTAAAGAAAATTGAGTTGCTATTTCTTACAGGTCATGCGGCTATGTAGAGGTTTCCTCATATTCGAACCTGATGGTGTTTATCTAGTGTTTACTGATTCCAGTTTCACTGCTTTTGTTACAGTGATAGTAACATCACAAGTTTAGAGACGTTTGTTGATGCTTAGTGGTTTAAATGGATACCAGACCTAATCTGGTACTTATTTTATCTGCCCCATAAGCAGGAAACAGAAGGGTTGACATCAGTTGGGTTTGAACGCATGACTACGTAAAGGTAGGTTATAAACAACCGCAAAGTATTTTGTTCGTCGCCCAACAGATTCTGCCATCCTCCAAGAGGATGATGATGATGATTATGATGATTTCTGACAGACACAAGGTCTAAAATTTCAAGGTCGAATTCGGTCATTTAAGTTGATCCCCAGAACTTGATTGGTATTTCATTTCAACTGTCTGGAAGGATGAAAGGCAAACTGACCAAGGCGAGATTAGAACTCGGAACACGAAACTAAATACTGCACAGCATTTTGCACAAAGCTTTGTTTATTACCACGATGTTTTGAATGTGTTACACAAGTATTGATCATAGTTGCTAATCTCAGAAACTTTTAAAAGACCACTCCGTTACCCCTACCATCTCTGTTACTTCTAATTTATCTAAGAATGAATAAGAAAATAAATGCAATGGCATTTTTTTTTTCTTTAGTACTGAAATTTTATCTGTTTTTTTCTGTTGAACAGCATTTTTGATTCTTTTTTTCTCTTGTTGATGCGAGTTACTGGTCTTCCTGGTAAGGAGAAGGATTATGATGATGGCTCTATTGTTATTGTTGATAATGATGATGTATATGTTAGTGGTGGTGGTGGTGGTGGTGGTGGTATCAGTATCTTTGTTGTTAGTGATCTTGTTGCTTCAGACTTTCTGAGGGAGAAAAAAAGAACTTTAAAAAATCTAAATAAATATATAGATGAAACAACTTTTGCATAAGTTCGTTAGTCTTCATAAAATGCGTGGAGCATGAACTATGGAACATTATACCTACTTTAACCTTTCTTTGTGTTTGTTGTTATTGTTGGTGTTGTCAAAAGTTGTCATGAGTCATGTTTCCGTTATTCAGTTTTTTTTTTGGGGGGGGGGGGGTTTAGGGCTGGGTTGTTGAAATGAAAGAAAACAAATAGCTGATATTCTTATTTAGACTTGTGTTCTAAAAATAATAAAATATATATAGAAATTTAGAATTAATAAAAAAAGAATAACAATAATGGTTTCTGACAAACGCAAAGCTACAAATAGCAATATGGTTGAGGGGAAATACCTTTGAGGAACGTTCTGCATGCTAAATACATATACGTTAGAGTATTTCTGTAATATGTAATATGGAGTATTTATGTAATATGCTCTGTGTAATATAATGATTTGAAAAATTTTGATCAACTGATATTAGCCTAACAATTAGAATAAAATTCTTTCTACTGGTGTTTAAAATATAAAAACAGGCAAGGAAGATAGCTTTAATAAAGTCATTTGGTTGAGATTTTTGGAAACTATAGACAATGCAGATTGGAATGGATTTGGGTCAATTGACCCCTTGTTTTCGGATTTTAAACATCCATAGAGAGGATTTTGCCTATTAATTGTTTGGGCAATCTAAAGTGACTGGGGCTCTTTTTTTTTTCACTATTCTTCAAGCTGAGCCAACCAGCAGGAGGTCTAAGGGTAGACCAAGAGTGAGATGGGTGGAAAATATCCGTAATCTCAGGTGGTCAGATGGAGTATATTTCTGCCTCCTTTTACTAATTCACAATACTTTTTGTTTCAAGCCTTTCCCCCTTTTCATCTGTTTGTATAACTGTCTGTTACACAAGCTGCTTCTCTCAGCTATATCTCTTCTTTGTTTCTCTCTTTCTTTCTCTCTCTCTCTCTCACCTACCTATCTATATATTTCATCCATCTCTCTTTATTATACTTTTTCTCTCTCATCACTCTTAGGCCAGCCAATGTTTTCTCCCTCTAGTGTAACAGCAAAGCGGACACCAATTACTCTCCATTTTAAAAAGAGGATTTCTTTGATACGTAAAACATAATTAGCTTAACTCTAAACTAGCTCCTCATACATCAGAAAACCTACGTGCTGTTTCTGATATCTCTTTTGCAAACACAGACATGCATAAGTTGCAAGTAAATGCTTTATATACGAGGGGTGCTGAAAAGTTCCTGGCTTTAAGGGTGTCGTGAAAGGCCTTGTTGGAGGCCTAACCTTCCAAGTTCTTTTATAGGGCTTAGGACCGCTGCAATAAGTGTGTGAATCTGAAAGGGGAATATGTTGAATAAAATCATAATTGATCCTCCTCTATTTTCTTCTACCCAAGGCCAGGAACTTTTCAACAGCCCCTCATGTGTGTGTGTGTGTGTTTTCACAGGGTTTCGGGCTAAATTTGACAGCTTGCATAAAAAGAAAAGAAAACCATGTCCCATCTAAATTAGAAGTATTTTTTTTAAATTCAACTAGATTAAATAACAGTTTACTCAGAGTAGCCGGCCTCAGTTTCCTCAACAATCTCAAGACGGCCCCGGAGCCTGGTGCATGCGTTCCTCACTGTGTCCCGGGAAAGATCTTCGAACACCTCCTTGATCTTGGCCACCAGCTTGGCCTTGGTGTTGAAGGCAGAGTGATTGTAGTCTTCTCAACCGCACCCACGCGTAGTAATTCATGGGCTTACAGCCGGGGAAATTAGGAGGGCAGAAATAGGAGCTGGTGAAATCGTAGAAATTCTCCGACAACCACTTCTGACTCTTTCTGGAGGTAGGGCATGAAGCTGAATCCCGCTGCCACTTATATGGCCACCCAGCTGCAACCCTTTCCAACCAGAGTTCGACCATAATCTCCAGCTGCTTCATATAGCCGTCTGAACTGAGCCTAAGGCCTTATCCTGCATTTGTTGGATGAATTCAAGCGTGCAGATGCAGTCAGAACACCTACTGTGTTCCTTCCTGCTGGTCATGGCTTCATAGTTTCCGTTGCAGCTGTCCGTGTCACGTCTTACAGCCTTTACAATGTTCACTGAGCATTGAGCAGCAGTTACAATGTCGCCATTTTGATATCCGGCACGAATCGTCATGGCAGCTTCCAGCCGTCCAGGTCAGCCTACATTTTTTCTCAACTGCAACTCTAATCTTTATGCTCTCCAACGCCGCTGACTGTTCACCAATACATCAAGCTGTTCTTGAAAAAGGAGTTGTTGGCACTCCGTCGCTTACGACGTCGTGGGTTCCAGTTGATCCGATCAACGGAACAGCCTGCTCGTGAAATTAACGTGCAAGTGACTGAGCACTCCACAGACACGTGTACCCTTAACGTAGTTCTCGGGGATATTCAGCGTGACACAGTGTGACAAGGGTGGCCCTTTGAAATACAGGTACAACAGAAACAGGAAGAAAGAGTGAGAGAATGTTGTGGTGAAAGAGTACAGCAGGGTTCGCCACCATCCCCTGCCGGAGCCTTGTGGAGCTTTAGGTGTTTTCGCTCAATAAACACTCACAATGCCCGGTCTGGGAATCGAAACCGCGATCCTATGACCACGAGTCCGCTGCCCTAATCACTGGGCCATTGCACCTCCACTGAAAAAAAAAGTAAACAAAATATCGCTAGATTTAGCCTGAACAACTTGTGTTTGTGTGCGTGCGTGTGCGTGCAAGTTTGAAAAAGCTATTTGAGGCGCATCTCGCCCTCTCTTTCTTTCTCCAAAACCATGTCCATGAAACGCGTCCATGAGGGAGAGAGTTAGAGTTAGACAATCCAGCTTGACACGATCTTGCCTGTCGTTAATAAACACAAGAGAAATTCTTTTATGCTGAAAGCTGGGGAGAGTGAGGGAAAACATAAAAGACTGAGGCATGAAACGAAAGGCCAGACATAGAGTAAAAAAAGATTTCAAAAAAAAGGATGATTTGATGTGGAAATGAGAATACCATTAGTTTCAAATCTTTATAATAATTACCAATAATTGGTATTTGAAACTTACCAAACAGCTCTTTTACTACAGCTTTAACTTTTACCATGGTTTATGTATGTATGGCTCGGCTTTCTTTCGTTTCTCTCTTACTACTTTCTCTTCGTTTTCTCTCCATTTCTCATCTCATTCAGCTCTCTTCTGATGACTTGCACTTCTTTCCCTCCCCCCCCCCCCTTTTTTCATCTTGCACCTTTCTTCTTTCTCTTCACACTCTCTTTCCCCCCGTTCTTTATATTCTCTATTCTTTTTCTCCCTCTTTTCTCTTTTTCTCTAAATTGTCTGTTATCTCTCTCTCCCTCTTCTTCGGTCTCTTTCTCATGCTCTCTCTATTATCCTCTTTTTCTTTCTCTAATCCTCTCTCTAAGTCTCCCGCACTCCTATCCAGTATATTGTACTCCGCTCTTTGCTCAGTATCTCCTCCTATCACTCTTTCTCACTCGCCAGTATGATGCATTAACGTACTCCTCTATAATAGTGTCCACCAAAACTTCAGAAGACTCTCTACCAACGTAATAAGCTGAATCTACGGAGACAAAAAAAAATTCTCTTCTATACCTACATCCATTAAATGTCTATTAAATGTCCTAAATTAAAGTTATGAATCCAGAGCTATGCATTTTAAGAGAATGTGATAAATCTTTCTTTTGACTTGTCTATTCCAAATAAGAAACCCAGAAGACCCGGTGTTTATTTTCGATTGTAAGATGAAATAAGACCTCGTAAAATTAAGTTTCGGAGGTATACTTGCGGAACATACTGAAACTAAAACGACTACAGCGTGCAAGACAAGTATTAGCCATTCAAAAACAAAGACTTAGAAGTCTTTGTGTTTTTTTTAATAGTTAATGTGTTTTCCATGCTGCAATCGTTTAAAATGAATTGTTCTGCCAAAATACAACACCAATCGCAATACAATTAAAAACGAGATGTAGTCGTTTCGCACTTCTACATTTAGAAATCCACTCCAACGATTGACCTTTGTTAAACTGTTTCCTATATGCCCTTTCCAGCACGATTAAACTGACCTCTAGTAATGTGCATTAGCTCTTTGACTCTGTTGTGCTGTCAGTGGTTCTGGTACCCAGGGACGAATTGAACACTAATGAGTTTTTATGCATAGCACTTTTTAAAGGCCCTTCAAGTTTTGCATTTAGTTCTTATTTTTAAATAAATCAAATTCCTCTCTCTTCTTCTCTCGCTCTCTCATATGTCTTCTCTCTCTTTCTCTCTCTCTCTCTCTCTCTCTCTCTCCCTCTCTCCCTTTCCCTCGCTGAAAGTGAAACATTCAACAAAGTTAAAATGCTTAATTTGATGTAAATACCATAAATAATTATGATCAATCAAATTAAATCATAATGAAATGAATCTTTCAGATAAGAATTTTCCTTACTTTACAACTACAAAGTTGTGAACAGCGTCACTGAAAAGAAAAATCTGCGAGCCTAATTTGTCCAACCGATGTTCTGTTCATGTTTTTGATGTCTCATCTTTGTAAACGAACATTTCTCAGAAAAATTAATCCAGTAGATCCTGATAGTTGTGGTTGTGTTTAGGGATGCAGATTTTACATCTTTACCCATAATGCATACGTGTAATACTAAAAAAAAAGAATCACTTCTGATCTAAGAAACCCCTTAAGATTTGACGCTGCACAACTTAAGCGAAGTTGCTAGTTTAGTCATTATAGTAGAACTTTGGCAGTTTGATTACAGCCTTTCTCAATAAACCCTTGAACTATGTTTGGAAGATAAACAAAGAAACCAAATCTTACAGCTACTGTATATAGTAAGGCGCTTTCGTAGGCAAGCATTCAAAGAATCTGTACACGGAATAAAACTTTCGGTATCACTGCAAAATGGCCGTGGTCTAATAGATCCAAACGATCGTTACGCTTTTGTTTGCATTCCATTTGTGGTGTGTACTTCATCGTTCGTGACACGTGAAATCACACCTTTTCAAATTTATCCGAAGCATCCCTTTAATGTTTGACAAATTCAGTGAAAGATTGTAACACATCATAGGCTGCATTTTAATTTAAGCGTTTCTAATTGCAGTGTTACATTGCTTTAGTTGAACCACTCCAACAATATACACCATAACTCTGCAGAAATCCAGTTTCCAACTTGTACGTTCGATCATACGAACCTTTAGCAGAATAATGGCAGTATTTCAATCTTTGTTCTTAGATATATCAAACAGTATATCGATTATTTCTTCGTAGCCCTTTGTGAGTGCTTCTACTGCAGCGGATCCGCAGGACTGAGAATCACTCAAGCTTTTGAGAAAATAAAAAAGACGGTGCCTGAATTAAATTAAAAGATGCGGCTACTGAGCAGCATAAGATTACTTCTTTGTTAGCCAAATTAAAATAGTGATCAAAACAATGAACATTGCGCAGAGATTTAATTATAGGATTCTCTTCGGTATGTATATTAGCTAGACATTCCTGCTTTGTCATGAGACTGTCTACAATATCTAATATATCCGTTCCAGTTTGTTCCATACAAGAAATACATGTGTCCAATGGAGTCAAAAAGAGTAAAGAAACGTTCAATTTGTTCTATTCCCTACAAAGGCCTCGGTACAACCTTAAATTGATAAATATGACTGAATAAACCAAAAATACACTTTTACTCGACTTTTAACATTCCTATAGCAGAAATGTATGAAAGAAATTTGTCTACAATCAAAATTTGTTATTTCTTCATAAATAATATTGATCAAACATGATTTGAATGAACTGCACAATAAATTAATTAAACAACTTACAGAATAAAGGAATTTGAAGATTGATAGACTCTAAATTTGAGTCGTTAATTTTGTTCAGAATTGTATGCAATATAAACAAGTGATGTTTATAAAATTATATATCTCATTCGTTAAATATAATAATTTTTTTTTTTAATGATAGTTGGACGTAAAAGTCTATTTACTGACCTGTGTGAGTCGATCCCTATCTTTCCTAACATCTGCTTTATGGTCCTGTGGGTACCCCTTTAACCGCACTTGCTAAACGCTGTCATTCCTATCTAAATTCAGTCGATGCAGCCATCATTGACTCATTTCCTATTTTCATCAAATGCTTCTCTCTTAGCATTGCATTTTCTACCGTCCATAAAGTTCTTTCCAGCGTCTAACATACAATAAGAAATGAATATCTATTATTTACTGCAGTGGTTGACAACACTTATCTCAGTTATTTCGTGTTCCAGATACATACATCATTTCTTTTCCTTTCAAATCATCCAAGAGACATTTTTATATATCAAGCTTTATGACTCTTTTTGCTTAGCATATATTAGGTTTGTTCTGTGTCTGGGAATGTACCTTATTCATTGTACTTCAGTACATGCGTTTATGAAAAATAAACACCTAATCTTCTGAGAAATATTTACCTGCAATAGACTCGTGTATTATAAAACTAATGTTTCGTCTCCGCGGAAACTACTAAATATGTTAGCAAGGAGTAACTGCTCGGCGCACTGTGATTTATATATGAATTGGCATAAAATTTAGGGCAGACAGTTAAACATACACTATTAAACACACTCGTATACACAAAATATGATAGGTAAATAGTTGCACACGAGCAAAATGTTCACACACTCATTCCTATCAGTGTCTTTAAAAGCAAAAACACTAAGTTCCACAAGAAGCTCGACATTCTACCTTAAGAGTAAGTCTTTGAGTGGTATTCCTACTACTAATGATTACGAATCCTGTAATATACCAATGTGTTGCATTTGGACTTCTTAGATTTAGTCAAATCGTTCGGGAGTCAGGAAACGGTAAGATCTTAATCACTTCGTGATCTTATATGAAAGCGCAATATAACATGACAAGTCGCAATGAATCTAGTTGATATATGTAAATTAGTGAAATTAAGGAAAACTGCTGTGATGAGAGTGAAGCAGCAGAAGTAGGGATCTTACGATTAAAGACCCCATCAAATTAACTTGTTCTCTGAATCAAAAGTGAGGAGCGACTTGTCGCTTAAACCCTGATAGCCATGATCATGTTGACTTATGATCAAAACTATTCCAGCCATGACCATCCTGGCTTTTTAACGATATCTAAGTGTCCTTTCTCAAATTTAAGATGGAGGGATGTGATAGAAAATTTGGCTGCTATTTCTAGTATATCATGCGTCTTCAAGAGACTCCTTTTTGGGTGTCTTGTTTATTTGACGGTGTCCACTTTTATGAAACGTTATTTTGAAATTACCAAGAGGTGGAGAAGAGGGAGAAAATGTCATATAAACCAGATTACTATTTTCCGTCTTATTTTCATTCTATTTAATTACAGCTATGTTTTTTGTCTTTTCGTACTGTTCCTCACTATTGCACACTATCTTTCCTTTTATTAATTGTCTACTAGTTCATTCACTTTGAATTGTTTCTACATAAAAATGTGCCTCTTTATCTTCTATTTAATCTCTAGAAATTGATTGCATTCTTCTTATCAGAACAATTCGAAACGCTATTCTTGAAGCAATATTCAGTTCGAAATGTTATATGTTATCTGGGATCTCAGTTTCGGTTTAACAAAATATCAATTAATTAAGCGAGTATTCGTAAGGCTATTTCTGTGTGTGTGTGTGTGTGTGTGTGTGTGTGTGTGTGTGTGTGTGTGTGTGTGAAAGAGAGAGAGAGATTGTTTCTTTTATTAAAATTACATGCAGGATGGTAGTTCTAACGATACACAAAACAGCTGAACAATAGAAAAAGTTAAAGAATACTAAATACAAACCAGATGCACAGAAAAAAATAAATATTCAATCTCCCATCTAATTGGTATCAAATGGGAAGCAAGAACTTTCTGGAAACCTTTCCCAATTGATCTGGTTCTCAACCATGATTGCATCTCGCGTTGTTTTATAAAGGTTTTCAACCTTGATTAACTTTAATGTCAGCTTTATAAATTGAATACCAGCATTTTTTAAGAGAAAGATTCTGTTACATGGAAAGACCAGCTATCCAAATGAATGGACTATTATTTATTTATTTTTTTTAATAAGGATTGGCATAATTAGTTTTCTTTGATTGGGCAGAAAGACATTTTTGAGAAAAATATTAATATAAATTTTACAGCAAAATAGGAAAGCATAATATTCATTCCTTTCTCTGAGATATCGAATGACCAAACTATAAATAAATTGCTATTCCTTTCGCTGATTTAAATAAATAACCTTATTTGAAACCCGTAAGGAAATTATTGACTTTAGATTACTAGATTTTTGTTAGGGTTTCATATTTTCTACCTGGGTTTTGATTTCCAATCCCACACAGTCAGCTTTGACGTTTCACCCTTCTGTAGTCGATAAATTAAATCGTGTCTCAAAGTCGGAGATCGATCCAATAATATTCTACACCGTCCTCTAAAATTTGTAGTCTTGTGCCAATGTTAGAAACTTTTTACTAACAAATGGTTCGTTTGCACGATGCTACAAGTGACACAAACATTATGCACGGTGCTGGATAAATTTCAGTATGTTTTCGTTGTTAACGTTTCTGCAATCAAGCCTCGCTGGAAATTGTTTAGCATTTATTTCGTCCCACTTCTTTGAGAAGTGTCAATTACTTATTGGTGGCAATACAGCACGATATATCCCTTCGCTTTACGAATGATTTGTTGCAAACTAACAAAATAGGTCTTCACGAGGAAGAATTAAATTCAAAGTGTTCCCCTTCATTCATTTAATGATGAACATGTATATGGAAGGATCACTCATTCCTCTGGATTCAATACCAGTCAATCGTAGATCGAATTAATATGTTGTGTGGGGGGGAGGGCACGTAGCATTGTGATTAAAGTGTTGGGCTCACGATCGTAAAATAGCGGGTTCGATTCTTTGACCACGTGTCGTGTTGTGTCCTTGAGCAAGGCACTTCATTTCACGATACTCCAAACATTCAACTGAAAATGAGTACCAGCCGAATATTGGTGCTGTTCTCTCTTTCACCAGCAGTCACATCATCGATGTTCCGCTGAATCATGGGAATGAGGGACAAGAGCGTGTCAATGTCCACTCGCGATTCCACACGTATCTAAAACAACTATTAAAAGTGTGCTATCAGTTCATATTCGTTTGCGAGTTGACAGCTAAGCGTGTGTGTTTGTGTGTGTGACCTGGTGGTTAGGGTGTTGCTCTCACAATCGCTAGATCGTGGGTTCGATTCCCGGACAGAGCGGCGCGTTGTGATCTTGAGCAAAACACTTCATTTCACGTTGCTCTAAATACCCACGTGCTGTTGTGATCCCTCATTTTCGGCGAGTAGTAAATCCTACTATACTTACGAATTATTAATCTAGTTGATATCAAAATGTAATATTTAAATATCAAATTTCAAGGCGGGTAGCTGGCAAAATGCTTACGGCATTTCGTCCGTCTTTACGTTCTGAGTTCAAATTCCGTCGAGGTCAGCTTTGCCTTTCGTCCTTAGGGAGTCGATAAAGTAAATATCAATTGAGTACTGGAATCAATGTAATCGACTTACTTCCTGCCCCACATTTGCTGGCCTTGAGCTAAACTTTGAAACCAATATTTAAGTATTAAATCAAAGTGCCGTCTTCAGTTGTTTTATCAGACGTTTTAAAAGAGTGCTTCATGTTCTAGTTAAGGCGCATGACTCAATGGCTAGGGCTCACAATCATGAGCAAGACAATTTATTTCACGTTGCTGCAGTTTACTCAGCTGTAGAAATGAGCTGCGACGTCACTGGTACCAAGCTGTATCGGCCTTTGCCTTTTCTTTTGGATAACATCGGTTTCGTGGAGAGGGGAGCCTGGTATGCATGAGCAACTGCTAGCCTTCTATAAACAACCTTGTGTCTTGGAGGGAAACTTTCTAGGTGCAATCCCATGGTCATTCGTGACCGGAGGCAGTCTTTACCCTTTACCCTCGTGCATTATAACTAATAAAACTATAATCATATTAGACGACTGGAATTGCTTGCGCGCACATATATTATGTAATGTGTATGTTTAATGCATGTATATTTATGTAATGTAGGTGTGTGTGTGTGTGTGTGTGTGTGTGTGTGTGTGTGTGTGTGTGTGTGTGTGTGTTATCTTCATTCCCTGTGATTAGTTTCAGTTTCAACAACTGCATATTTTATTACATTGACTATACCCAATTATCCTTATACCTTCCAAATTACCTCTGTAACCAGCCCTAAAACTATTCTGTTCTAGCTCTTCGGACGATTGCGCGTCACATACACTCTCTCTCTCTCTCTCTCTCTATCTCTATCTCTCTATCTATCTATCTATCTATCTATCTCACACACACACACACACACAGGTACATCTGTTCTAATTGATAGAAAACTTGGTCAGGGTTTAATGATTGGCGTGTTTTGGTGTGGGAATTTCCTTCTGCTGGACATCTGCCATCCCCAATATCTCATTAGTTTCCTCATTTTGTTCCACTATACCAAGTTGATCGTAAACCATTTTACTAGAATTATTCAAAGATCAAACAACAGACGATCGAATCAATCTATTCGAAAATATACACCAAAACTGTTTATCATCTGCTTGTGTATATCCATCTTTATTCGCACTCTCGCATATACACATCTCCTGTTTCCTGTCATCATCACATACAGTTACACACATGGAGAGAAGGACGTGCATTAATTTGATGAAAGTACCAGATGACTAACCCTACCGTGATCAAATATATCCGTTCTTAGCTGATCTTCCCTACTGACGTTATTTTAGAAAAAAAAGTTTAGTTGCAGCATTTCAAATGCACTTACACATGAGTAAATTCAGTACAACTGAGAATTGAAAACTGTTAGACAGGAGTTTAGCATGTAGGCTACGATGTCCGTTGTGCATTGATCTATGTATCTGTCTGTTAGTCTCTCTTCACTCTTTTACTTGTTTCAGTCATTTGACTGTGGCCATGCTGGAGCACCGCCTTTAGTCGAGCAAATCAACCCCAGGACTTATTCGTTGTAAGCCTAGTACTTATTCTATCGGTCTCTTTTGCCGAACAGCTAAGTTACGGGGAGGTAAACACACCAGCATCGGTTGTCAAGCGATGTTGGGGGGACACACACAGAGACACACACACACATATAATATATATATATATATATATATATATATATATATATATATACGACAGGCTTCTTTCAGTTTCCGTCTTCCATATCCACTCACAAGGCTTTGGTCGGCCCGATGTTATAGTAGAAGACACTTGCCCAAGGTGCCACGCAGTGAGACTGAACCCGGAACCATGTGGTTGGTAAGCAAGCTACTTACCACACAGCCACTCCTACACCTATACAGCCACTCCTTGGGTCAATCCAAAACTTTTGGCATGAAACTAGATAGAGAGGAAATCAGTCAGATAGACTCTCCTTGTAATTCAAGAAGTCAGCTTTGTCATATTCTGGTTCACACTGGTTCTGCCGAAAATTGTGATAAAGATATGCATGTTGGTGGAATAATCAGCAACTTACACACTAATACAGCTGGAATAGTCATAGTCGAAGTTATTATGCTTATATAAAAATTATATTTAGGACCTTGGAAGCAATTATGAACCTTAAATAACAACAACAATCTTCTTTTCAATCTTTCAGCTGGTTGGCAAGCGCCGAGAAAGCGATTATCTCGAAGATACCGGCAAAGAAGCACCCTGGACGACCTTGAAGAACTCATAGCACCTACCACCAGTTGCAGTAGCTACTGCACTGGTGGCGATGGAGTTAGCGAAATCCCAGAGGAGGAAGAAGTATTAGTGGATAATACTTTTCATTCAGAAGATGAAGACGACGAGAATGACAACCAATCAAGAATGATGGGGATCGAGTCTAGAGACCGGCAGTTTCTACAACGGGAGCTGCACAACATGAGAATGGAGTTGGAACAAGCCAGAGAAACAATCTGCAAGCTACAAGACAGGGAAAAGCAACTACGTGACAGGTATCGCTTCTTTATTGTATTCCACTTGTTTTTTGTTGTTTGAGCCCGAGTAAACCCTTTCGGAGCTACTTAGGATCAAAGCCATGATGATTCAGTCTTTTCGTTAGTAGTGCTTACCCTAGTCTAATTTAATGTGTCCCATTCTTAAGACAGGAGTCATTTGAGAGAAACCTGGGTGTTATTTCTAGCAGCTAAGGTGACCACATAAGCTCCCTCATTAGCTTGTCAGTCTCACTTTTATTGCTTAATGCTGCTTGCAGGGATTCTTAACTTTTACAAACATTATTGACTGTTTGCTGTCCTTAAGTCTTCAGCTTCCCCATGTAGCAGCAATGGCAAATCCTTTTCATTTTATTTTTTCTATTCTTTGTTCCATTATTTGACAACGTTTTTAAAGAATTTGTATTATGTATGTTTTGAAATAAAAAAAATAAGACTCATAATTCCTTAAACCATCAACATGAGTTTTAATCTGTTTTTGTTGATTACAGACAAAACACTTATTTCTACATAGCTTCATTTCCCCAAGCTATTAAGAATGTGTCAGGTCATCGATTAGGTAAAGTTTCCTGCGGTGGACTTAACGTTTTATTTAGTGAGCAGATTCATTCATCATTTGAAAGCAGAAGTGAAAGCACGTCATCAAAAACCACTCGAAGATTAAGGAACATTAACACACAGGCACAGACATGGCTGAGAGATTAAGCCTGTTTTGCAACCATGTGGTTTCAGGATTAGTCCTACTGTGTGGTATCTTGATTTGGTCAGTCTTGTTAGTGAACTTGATTGACAGGAACTGTGAGAGATCCATTGTATGCATGTATGTATGACATAGTGTTTGTGTTTCTCCTCCCATCACTTGACAAATAATATTGGGTTAGGTTTTTTTTTTTTTTATGTCATTGTAACTTAGCGGTTTGAAAAAAAAAGACTGGTAGAATAAGTAACCATACAAATCTCTGGTTACTGTCCATTGACAGAAACTTACAAAATAGTAAATATGAAATTGAGACACTGATCTAGATGATGACATCATGAATGTTTGATAGTTTGTATCTTATTGTTGGTACTTTATTTGATTCATATTCACTCAGTTCTTCTAAACATCAATAGACTCTGTTGTAAAAAACTGAGGAGGACATTGTACAATTAACAAGTTTACACTAGTTTACAGTATCGAATTCTAGTGCTCAGTGTGGAGTCTTGAGTTGTCAAGAGGAAACTATCCTGTATATCCTTCCTCAAGATTTCTTGAAATTAGCAGGATCCCTAACAAGCCAATCTTCCATCTACATTTTTTTTTTTTTTACAAGATTAAAAAGATTGGAAATTGAAGTATTTATAGGGGAGACAGTTTGCACTAAAGTGTAGTGATGTCATTTAAAATGTTTAAGGTCCACATTAATTTAGCAATTTCCAATGATGGGCAGTTCATCCCATTCAAGCAATATAAAAGAATGTGATTGTTGGCTGTACCTTTAACTACTTTCTCTGATTTTATTTTTCTTCTGAAGATTATCAGAACAAGTTCAGAAACAATTTACCATCACAAACAGCCATTTTGAAGATTTGTCTTTGAATGAAAAACGACCAACAGAACTTATCCGTCTCTATGGTAACCTTTATAGTGAAACAAGAGTGGAAGCTGCTGATGATCTTGATAGTATTCCAGAAATAGCCCAGTATGATAATCTCAAGACAAAGATTCTATTCTCTGTCGTTGTGGTAAGTGTTATGGTCCATACACTTGTGACTTTGTTACAAATATAGTTTAGATATTGTGTTAAGAAACTTTCAATGTAAGCACGGTTAGAATACTGTTGGATATTGTTATCTGTAGTTGTGTATAACTAAATTAATGATTAACGTATTCATATCAGAGTAATAATTATATCTTAAGCATTTATAACAAGCTTCCAGAACTTCCAAAATCAAATCTTTTCTGTATTACAGGCCTAAATTATACCTTAACCATACTTTTCTAACGTTATTAGACTTGAAACAATCCAAGGGAAGCTTCAGCAAGCTCTCAAATACTTCCTTAATAAGGGCTGTATTTCACACTTATGTAAGATTGCTTGATGGTCTGATGTTATTAGTGAAACGTTTCCTTAATAAAAGGAGTGAGGTTATGCTCTAACAGCTATTGTAATTATTGACAGATGTGTCTATGCTAGCCATTTAAGCACTTTGTGCTCTTGATAAACAATCTGTTCTGTTCATTCTTATTTGCCACTTACAACATTGTCCATCATGCTACATTCATTATTTCCTTGGTTTCCCTCTATCACAGCTATCATTAATCATCAGCCCCTCTTACCTCATTTCAAACCTGTCAACTATTTCTCTAAGCTTCATCAGCCAATAATTGAACAGAAATATTAATTCTTACTTCACCTTTCATCTACCTTGACCCACTCCATCCCTAGCTATTTATCAATCATTAATCCAATTTCTTTGAGGGTTCAAATCCTCATGGCTCAAGAATTACATTAAAATATTGACCACGTATTTGATGTTGCTGCAGTTACACACACCAACATTCTAGATTATGTCCTACCAAATGCTACCTCAGCTCACATAACATATTTGCCATGCTTTCTCTTGTTATCTCTACTGTCTCAGCTTTCTGGTACTCATTTTCTTGTTCATGTTATTATTGTTGCTTAGCCACAGATCAGCCAAGATTGAGCAGACTTTTGATTAAAAGCATTCTAAGAAAGGCCATCTCAGTTTTGTAGATATAGTTTATTTCAGACTGCATGTGTGTGTTCAACCTCATTTTTAGAGAGCAAAATGTGATTTGAGAAATTTTGCTGCTATTTCTAGCAGATAAGTGGCTATGTATAGGCTCCCTAGACGTTGACACACAGAAGATCATGCTGAACAACCACCACACCAACATAATCAAGTCTGTGGGAGTCTGCAATAATCATGAACATTGAACCTTTCTACTTAAACTATTTCATGAAAAGAAACGGCACCTTATCAACTAGTTTTGCTGCCATAACCCTTAATATTCAAATTAGATTCAGCGTTGTTTATACCTCCTAAAAAGTGTGTTTCAATATCTATTACCTCATTATTTTCAGTTGGCTTTTCGCTCAACACTCAACTCTTTGTTGGATTTAAAAAGTAAAGTCCGAGATTTACTTCGTATTCAAGTCAGTGACATTAACAACCAAAGTAATGACCTGCCATCTTTAACACTGGAAGCTGAGATTGATGATTACATAAAGAAGACTGTGGACCGTTATGACTGTTCAGCTAATTCTGAGGTAACTTCATGGTTATTTTACAATTTATTTCTATTCACTTTATTAGGATTTCCTGGCTTCTTGGGGGTTATAGGTAATCTCTTATCACAATTACATGTTAGCCTTCTACCTTTCCAGGCTATTTTTACTACAGTATATGACAGCTCCTGACCTACTAGAAATAACAGCCAACCATTTATTTCTCCCTATATATCTTCATCATTGTAATGTCCACTTTTCCATGCTTGCATGGGTCAGACAGAATTTGTTGAGGCAGATTTTCTATGGATGTATGCCCTTCTTGTTGCCAACCCTCATCTGTTTTCAAGCAAGATATTTCCCATAGTGAGAAATGGTTTTTCATGGAAGCCTAGAAACAAAGAACCTCACTTGTATGAGTGATGCTCATTTACAACCATTATGTGATATCTAAGACAAGGGTACACACACACACACACACACACACATATTTCTTATACAATAACATTGTTGACAGTAACTTCAAAGTTTCAACCAGCTAGGCCATTATTTATGATGGGCTTATTTTGGTTTCCATCTACCAAATCCACTCACAGGGTTTGGTTGGCCCAGGGCTATAGTAGAAGACACTTGCCCAAGGTGCCATGCAGTGGGACTGAATCCAAGACCACTTGATTGAAAAGCAAGCTTCTTCATTGCTCAGCCATGATGTCTGCAATCTGAGTTCAACTTCTTGCATAGTCAACTTTGTTTCTGATTTGGTAAAATGATTACCAAAAATATTCAGTTAACCAATTGTAGATTGGATTGTGCTCCAGTGGTTAACATGTATAGGTGGGCCTACGACAAGCATAAATAAGTTGGTGACATCATATTAAGACTTTCATCATGCAATAGATTAAAAACAACTGAATGGAAATAGAGACTTGGAAAACTAAACTACAATATCATGAGACTAATGTCAGCAGAAATGTATAATTACCCTATAAATCTATCAACCCTTTAACTTCAAAAGTAAATTTCATGATTATTGCAGTAATGCTGTTAAATATCTACAAAAAAAAAATAGAATTAGTATTTTCTGCAAGTCACATTGCCTCAAGCTTGACATAACTCAGCAAAAAATAATTTCAAACATGACATTCTTCAACAAAAGATAGATAGGTATAGAAAAAATGCTTCTGCTGTTAAGGGTAATGAAATTTTGAGTGAATATCTGATTTCTGCAATAAAAGGGTGAACATTTATATTTAATTCTATATACTATACACACGCACTAGCACGTGTGTGTGTGTATGTGTATCTATATACATTCATATGTACATACATGAATGACAGCTCTAACTTGACTGGAAGTAATTCCATTACATGATTGTTCTCTTAAACATTGGCAGCACAGATACAGCTTTTCAGTTCTGCTGGGGTCTTACACTTTTTTACAAGAGTAGCAATGATGGGTGTCTCGTACAATAGGTGTAACAATATTGTTTTAATGAGCCTTCATATGACATTTCACTCTACCTTCTGGCACGGTATTTTCTACATTCCCGGCAAGTAAAGATACCACACATATCATCATCATCATCATCGTTTAACGTCCGCTTTCCATGCTAGCATGGGTTGGACGATTTGACTGAGGACTGGTGAAACCGGATGGCAACACCAGGCTCCAGTCTGATTTGGCAGAGTTTCTACAGCTGGATGCCCTTCCTAACGCCAACCACTCAGAGAGTGTAGTGGGTGCTTTTACGTGTCACCCGCACGAAAACACATATATATATATATGCACACACACACATATATATATATACACACACACACACGCATATATATGTATATATATATATATATATATATATATATATATATATACACACACACAGACACACACATATATATATATACACACACACACACATATATATATATACACACATATATATGTGTATATATATATATATATATATATATACATATATATATATATATATATATATATATATATATATACATATATATATATATATATATACATATATATATGTATGTATATATATATATATACATATATATATATATATATATATATATATATATATATGTATGTATATATATATATATATATATATATATATATATATATATATATGTATGTATATATATATATATATATATATATATATATATATATATATATATATATATATATATATATATATATATATATATATATATATATATATATATATATTATATATATATATATATATATATATATATATATATATATATATATATATATATATATATATATATATATATATATATATATATATATATATATATATATATATATATATATATATATATATATATATATATATATATATATATATA
>NC_142929.1:168610059-168612559 GCF_046866305.1 Octopus bimaculoides
GTTTGTGTGTCTGTGTTTGTCCCCCCAACATCGCTTGACAACCGATGCTGGTGTGTTTGCGTCCCTGTAACTTCGCAGTTCACCAAAAGCGACCAATAGAATAAGTACTAGGCTTCCAAAGAATAAGTCCTGGGGTCGATTTTCTCGACAAAAGGCGGTGCTCCAGCATGGCCACAGTCAAATGACTGAAACAAGTAAAAAAGAGTAAAAGAGTATGCAAATAAAAATAGATGATAATGATAATGGTGGTGGTGGATGTGATGATGATGATGATGATGATGACGATAATGTTGACAATCATGTTGAAAGTGATGTGATCTTTAATTACAGGTGAAAGCTGTTGTTCTCAACCCAAAGCATGGTTTCAATGTTGATCGGAATCTCACTAAAGAGGACATAAACACATTAATCAAGGTAAGTTATTTTTAAACTATAATTAACTAATAACTAGTTGGAGACATGTGATTGAGCTTGGATAGAGTAAGTAGGTAAGTAAGTAACAAAATATTTCAGAGGAACAGAGGCCATTGAAGTAGGGACAGAGATAGAGAGAGGAAGCAATGAGTTTATGAGCTTGAGGTTGTAGTATGTTGCTCAGTAAATTTTTACCAATCAGCTGGCATGCCTCTGTGTGTAGTAGTAGCATCAGCAGCAGTAACAGCAGCAGGAGTAGCAGCAGCTCCATCCCAGTTATGTGAGCAGTACTCAGTAATGAGATACCAACAGCCAAATTTCCAGCTGTTTTCCTATTTAATTGGCATCCTATCTGATTGGCCCAATGCAAATCTTCTGTGCCGTGCCACTGTTACTTTTGTTATACATTGTCTAGTGAGATACAATTAAGGATTTCCTTTACAAGTAGTGAATCAACGACAATGTTTAGTTTGATGCGGACCCATCCTTCTCCAAGCTATAATGATAGTAGGATCTGGACCCTGTTATTTACAAGCCAATGAAACACTTGTTGATTATATGATTATAACAATTCTTCAAAATTATGGGTACTTCTCCATGGTACATATTTGTAGTGGAATTTAAGTGCTTTGTCAGGGACAAAACATTGTGTCTCTTGGCTGTTCAACAACTTATCAACTTAACCACCTGCACATATGCAACATATATATATATATATATATATATATATATATATATATATATATATATATATGTACATATACTTACACATACATACAAACACGTGTGTGTATGTATGTATGAGTGTGTGTGTGCATATGTATGTATGTATGTATGTATGTGTGTATGTATTGTATGTATGTATTGTATGTATATACATCCTTGTTCTTCAGGAAATTGAAGATGACAACTATATCTACTTAAAAATAAAATGAAATAAGCAATGCATCTCATTTTTCAAGTCCGGTTGTTTCATTACACATACTCACACACACACACACACACACACACACATGATTTTTACTTAAATATTTTAGTAAACAGAAGAATTCTTTTCAAAATTTTTGTGTTTAGCCCATTAAAACGGATTTTAAACTATATTTAGCAGAAGAAAAACATCCTATATAAAATTATATACATACATATATATATATATATATATATATATATATAAAACCATAGAGGATTGTCAATTTGTACAATCTGAATTGAGTTGGTATCAGTCCCACCCACTCCTCAGCACTGGTGGAGGTGCATGGTTTAGTGGTTAGTGTGTTGGACTCATGATCGTAAAACAGGTTTTGACTCTTGAACTGGGCGATATATTGTGTTCTTGAGCAAAACACTTCATTTTACATTGCTCCAGTCCACTCAGCTGACAAAAATGAGTAATCCTGTAACTGGATGGCATCCTGTCCAGGTGGGTAATATATATGCCATGGAAACTGGGAGACCGGCCCTTATGAGGCTATATGACTTGGGAAGGAGCTTTACTTTATCCCTCAGCACTACCTTTGTGAAGTGGGGTTCAAGCACATGTGCACATAGTGCTGCTCATGTATGAGCATGCTCATAGGAGAACTATGAGCTTGTATCTATACACACAATTATCCATATGTATGTATGTTATCTATCTCTTTATATGTCTATATATAGATGTCGCTATATAATATTACAACCTGTGAATTGTTTTATGAATGTGTAGTTATATAGGGACATGTAATGCATATACATAGCCTGTGGGCCCCACATGCATGTTTCTACTTGTAATGCATTGTTCATGTACACACTTGTGTGTACACATGTATGTTTATGTATATATATCTATACTGTGATACCGGTGGTTATTTAGAAGTATATAGTATCATGGTGCATGCAGTTACTTCTGTATTGTCTTCCTTCATCAATCTTACCTGTTTCTTCCCCACTACTATAGCAGTTGCTCACTCACCATGGCTTTACAGGACTGAAAGAAATGAAAATTGTTATTGTATTTCATGCACATGAACCTGCTTACACTAAGCCGAAAGGCCTGCTGCCCCCAGGCAAGCAGCTGTAAAGATCTTCTTTCCAGATGCTGAAAACA
>NC_142929.1:168620059-168700059 GCF_046866305.1 Octopus bimaculoides
CTCAGTGGAATTTGAACTCAGAACATAAAGACAGATGAAATACCGCTAAGCATTTCAGCCATCGTGCTAATGTTTCTACCAGCTCACTGCCTTATTTATTAAAATATCGTCTTCATTTTAGCTGTATACATTTTTGTCCTCCTCATCCTCTCCACTTTCTGTAACTACAATTTTCCTCTTTCCGTGGGTTGAACATATATTGCAACATTATATCTCTCTTTTTGTCTCAGTCTTATGTCATCATGGTTGTGAGGTCCAATATCTTCAGATATGATGACATCTATTTTATCTCTCTCTATGGCATGGCTCAGTGGTTAGAGCATCGGGCTCACAATTATGATGTAGTGAGTTCGATTCCCAGACTGGGCTGAGTGTTGTGCTCTCAAGCAAGACACTTTATTTCACTTCACTCCAGTTCACTCAGCTGTAGAAATGAGTCGTGATGTCACTGGTGCCAAGCTGTATTGGCCTTTGCCTTTCCCTTGAATAACATTGGTGGCATGGAGAGAGACTGGTATGCATGGGTGACTGTTGGTCTTCCATAGACAACCTTGCCCAGACTTGTGCCTTGGAGTGTAACTTTCTAGGTGCAATCCCATAGTCATTCATAACTGAAGGGGGGTCTTTATATATAGCATATACTTATCTTGTACTCTTAACTGTTAAGAGTATGAAGTATGCATGCTGTATGAAGTCTGGTATCACACTTCTACAGTGTGCTTCCTCCATTCATATTACATGTTTAAACAAGTATTACCAGCATCCTTTCACACACCTTACCAATTCCATTGATTCCTGATGGCCTTTATTTCTCACCTCATTTGTACTCTTTATTTCTTATGAATCAATTTTGCATAGCCAATAAACCACATTCAAGTTTGTTATTCTCCATTCATTGTAGATTCTCCTAAATGCTGTAGTAAAATTGAAAGATCTTTTGAAATATCAAATGGAAATAACTTTTTATTTGTTTATTTCATTAATTTTTAGCTGTGTGTTATGAACCTCTTGAATCCAAAGTCTCCATCATTGGACACTATAAAAATGCAGGTTTACTTTGATATGAATTACACCACTCGAGGTCAGTATATTACTTGTTTCTGTTAAAACTTTCCACCAATGCATGATAGTAATAATAATAATAATAATAATAATAATGACAGCAACAATAACAACAATAAAGAAGAAAGTAACTGTCGTCCCAGTAGTTGTAGGGGCACTGGGAACATTAACAACCAAGTTTGAGAAATCTGTTGAAGAAAGTGGGATTAACTTGGGAGTAGAACATGTTAAAGTTAAAAAAAAACTGTTCTATTAGAGACAACGAAGATTTTGAGATTGGTACTTGAGTGTTAAATATCATGACTAGGTTGCTGTTCACTCTTACAGAATTAACTGGGACAAGTAAAATCAAGAGCTCTGTGAAAATAGAAATAATAATAAAAATAATAATAATAATAATAATAATAATGATAATAATAATAATAATAATAATTAATAATAATAATAATCCTGTCACCAACAGACTTAACAGCTCCTTTATTGAGATTGGTAAAACTACAAGGTTTGCATTAATTTAGAAATCTGCTCTGTTGGGAAGAGCAAAGATTTTAAGAAAGGTCCTCAATATCTAAAGAAACTGGTTGTGACCCAGTATCAAGGACATTGATTCTGAATGTGGAACATTCTTGCACATCATGAACAATAATGATAATAATAAAACTTTACAGTTTTCAAACTAATTTCCTTCTAAACAGTTAAGTATTTTCAGAGCTAGTGCTTATGTCTGGTTTTTTTTTTTTTTGCTTGAAAATGACAGATGAATCTTTCACTGGACAAAACTCCAGTCTATCATATGTAACATTCTTAGATAATCTGATACCTATTTCTGGCTACTAGATGATCAGAGCAAATGTAGCACAAGGTGTTCAGCCACTTGATTACTTGCTAATGACAACCCATCAAAGGTGATGACAGATCCTGTAGCAATAAGGGAACTGAAAGTGACCACAAACAACAGCTGCAGAGGATTGATAGTGACATCTCCTCTCTTTATGCTGTCTCTTGTGTTTGGTTTCAAAGTGCTTTACTCCAACGTCACATATGGACCTCTATGCCTTCTGAGTAACAGCTGTGTTCAGCCAAGAAACACAACAAAATGCTTGGAGTAGACTTGAATTCACAACCTATGATTTAGTTACAAAATATTGTGTATACTTGGCCCTGTCACTTTCATGTCATTCATTCATCACTCACTGTTTTTGCAAATTTGGCACAAGGCCAACAATTTCAGGAGAGAGAGTACATCAATTACATTGACCCCCAGTGCTCAACTTGTACTTATCTTATTGACTCCAAAAGGATGAAAGACAAAGTCAACCCCAACAGCATCTGAACTCAGAACATAAAGACGGACGAAATGCCACTAAGCGTTTTGTCCAGCATGGTCATGATCTTGCCAGGTCACTGCCTTTCCAAAGTAGTGTAATATTAATGTTAAAATACTGGAATTTTGGCTATAAAGATATGAGGGAACACCTTGCTCTAGGCATTATGTTGAGATCCTAAGATTTCATTATTTGACATATTTCATTTGACTAGAATCAGGGCCACTTTTAAGTACTTGTGGTCCTGGTACTGTACCAAAGAATAATTAAACTACATATTTTCATATGGTCCTTCACTTAAGGGATTGATTTATGTGCCTTCTCAACCCTGGACCTGCAACACCCATAGCACCTCTTAAAGATGGTACTGACTAAAATAAAAGTGTCTAAATTTCTTCCTTTATAATCGAGCAGCTAATGACAATAAGATGCAGCCAAATGTTAAAATAATGATCTAACCTTATGCATATGCTCAATATGTTACCATAAAAGAAGAAGAGGCTCCTAAATTTGGACAACAAAGTAACAAATAAAACATGCTGTATGTACTCAAGTGTCATTGTGGAAACTGGTCTTGATTAAGTATTTCCATCCCAAATTTAATTCCTTGTTTTGTAAGAGTTAGTTTTAAGTAAAGAACATCATTAACACTGATGAACACCAATGAAGAATATGTCTAGGGACCTTAGACATATTCCAAATTTTCTGTTACCACACAAAATACTTACATGAGATGGAACTTCTATGAGCCAAAGAAGGACATTTTTATACAATAGTTTGATCTCCTCTCTTTAGTTTATTATATTGGAATATCATTCCACCACTACCGCTGCCACCATCACCAAAACCACCACCACCACCACCACTATGTGTAGCCCAATAACGAAAGATGGAAATATTAATTTAACTTCTTTGATCGACCAGTTACTAAAGTGTTATATGTCCACTTTATCAGAGAAGACTGTGATGAGGACAACAACAGTTGACATGTATTTTATTAGACTGCAATGTTGAACTAAATTCTTCTGTGGGCAGCAGTAGAAGGTGTTAATAAATTACTATACTGTAACCTGTCTTTAATTACTACTCGAGGATGACCACACTTAACTTTACAAAACCACCACCGCTGCTATACCACCATTACAAAAATAGTACCACTACTACACTATTAGCAACAGTCCCACTATCATTATCATCATCACCACCACGACCACCACTATCACCGCCACCACTGCCATACTAACACCACTGTATGACTATTACAATAATAGTATTCTGTCTCAGTACCACCACCACAATTGAATATTGTTTTTCCATTTAGTCTTTACAGAAGTCTTTCAAGGTCTTTGTTCACTACTTTTTCCATAAAAGGGTTATAAACTTTTTCTATATTCTGTTTCTCTATTAAGAGCAATTTCTGGAAGAACATCGAAGAGTACTGGAATCCCGTATGCAGCCAGTGATACGAGAAATCACCGACAGCCGAGCCCAGATCAAAGAAGAATTTGAGAATCTCTATCACAAGATTGTGTTAGCCATCCTGCTTCGATCTGGTCTTGGTAGCCCATCTGATTTGGCAGTTGTAAGGGAAGCCACAGGTTTGTATACTCTCCTGTATTAATTACTAGGGGTTCTTTGATTGGTTGTTTGTTTCTCCTCACTCTAGTAGAAAGGGCAATATCATCTAATTTAGTTGGGTTCTATGTACAAAACTTGTGTGAGGATGTGGGTTAGTGTCGATTGTCAATTCTTGAGTTGCACCACACACACACTCTCTCTCTCTCTCTCTCTCTCTCTCTCTCTCTCTCTCTCTCTCCCTCTCACTTACGTTTGTCGTCATTGTCATCACTACTGCTGCAGCCACAGTCATTTTTAGCATTTGTTTTTCCATATTTGCATTGCTTGGATGGAGTTTATTGCAGCAGATTTTCTACAGCTGGATGCCCTTCCTCTCACTAACCCTTAACTGTTTCCAAGCAAAGTAATACTTCCCCATGGCCTGACATGTTTTTGCAGAATATTGGAAATGAATGACACTACTTGTAAGATACACTTGTTTACAAGTATCACATGCATTTCTAAGTTGTGACAGGAACTGTAGGAACTTGAAATTTGCTGTTCCTCAGTCATTTAAGCAGTCATTCATATTTCATATTTTTGTTCCTAGCACTGAAGAAGAAGCAGTTTGGGAAAGTTTGTCATATCATATGAGTGAAGTCATCAAGAAAGATCATTATATTATAGATTGCAATGCTCCACATTTGTGGTGCAAAATCTTATGAATAGGTTTTATAAGATTTGGATTTTGGAATCTGGACATAAAGATGAGTAGTATGGGATAAATATGTCATGATTAAAAATTTTGTTAGGGTGTGCAAAAAGAGAAAGAACCCCCATTAAAATTCTTAATCTCCAATTTTGATGAAATTTGAATCATAGGTATTCCAGTTCATTAGAGAAAATATAAAAGAAAAGTCTAATTCTTCAATTCCATGTAACATGGGCAACACTAGGTATCTCTACTAGTATATATATATACATATATATATATATATATATGTATGTATGTATGTATGTATATATGTATATGCTGCTCTATTCTTTAGAGTGTGCTTCTTTCTGATATATGTTTTTAATTCACCATCATCATCATCATCATCATCATCATCATCATTTAACATCCACTTTCCATGCTAGCATGGGTTGGACGATTTGACTGGGGACTGGCGAACCAGATGGCTACACCAGACTCCAATCTGGTCTGGCAGAGTTTCTACAGCTGGATGCCCTTCCTAATGCCAACCACTCTGAGAGTGTAGTGGGTGCTTTTTACCTGCCACTGGCACAGGGTCCTATCTGGCAGTACTGGCAACAGCCATGCTCAAATGGTGTTTTTTACATGCCACCTGCACAGGAGTCAGTCCAATGTTTTGTTCACATGCCACCGGCACAAGTGCCAGTAAGGCGAAGCTGGAAACAATCGCGCTCAAATGGTGCTTTTTACGTGCCACTGCCACGGAAGTGAGACTGCTGCTCTGGCAGTGATCCCACTCGGATGGTGCTGTTAGCGCTCCACTAGCACGGGTGCCAGTCACCGAATTTGGTTCAGTTTCAATCTCATTTGCCCCAACAGATCTTCGTAAGCCGAGTTTAGTGTCCAATGAAGGAAGGTTGGCATGAGTGCCAGTCATCGAATTTGGTTCAATTTCGATTTCGATTTCACTTGCCTCAACAGGTCTTCACAAGCAGGGTTTTGTGTCCAAAAAAGGAAAGGTACACATAAGTAGGCTGGCTACAACCCTGGTAAAGGCCACGTGTTATGGTCTCACTTGTCTTGCCGAGTCTTCTCATGCACAGCATATTTCCAAAGGTCTCGGTCACTAGTCATTGCCTCGGTGAGGCCTAATGTTCGAAGGTCGTGCTTCACCACCTCATCCCAGGTCTTCCTGGGTCTACCTCTTCTATTGGTACCCTCAGCCTCTAGGGTGTGGCACTTTTTCACACAGCTATCCTCATCCATTCTTGCCACATGACCATACCAGCGCAATCATCTCTCTTGCACACCACAACTGATGCTTCTTAGGTCTAACTTTTCTCTCAAGGTACTTACACTCTGTCGAGTATGCACACTGACATTACACATCCACCGGAGCATACTGGCTTCGTTTCTTGCGAGCTTATGCATGTCCTCAGCAGTCACGGCCCAAGTTTCACTGCCATGTAGCATGGCGGTTCATACGCATGCATCATACAGTCTACCTTTTATTCTGAGCGAGAGGCCTTTTGTCACCAGCAGAGGTAAGAACTCTCTGAACTTTGCCCAGGCTATTCTTATTTTAGCAGCTACACTTTCAGCGCACCCTCCCCTGCTACTAACTTGGTCACCTAGATAGCAGAAGCTATCAACTACTTTTAGTTTTTCTCCCTGGAATGTGGCAAAGGTTGTTTTCTGCGCATTTTCAGCGTTTATTGCTCCTGATCATCTGCCACATACAAAAACTATCTTGCTAGTTAGCTTTCCTTTCATATTGTTGCACCTCTTATGTGTCCATAGCTTACACTGGGTACAACTTATGAAGTTTCTACCTACGCCTTTTCTACAGATGGAGCAGGGCCATCTACCCGAAGGGGTTTGTGTTTTGTCTACCTTCTTACTTATTAGTACTTTGGTTTTAGCTAAGTTGACTCTAAGGCCCTTCGATTCTAGTCCTTGCTTCCATACCTGAAACTTCTCCTCTAGTTCTGATAGTGACTCAGCAATTAGAGCAAGGTCATCAGCATATATATATATATATATATATATATATATATATATATTATATATATGTATGTATGTGTGTATGTATGTATGTGTGTAAGTAGTGGAGGCGCAATGGCCCAGTAGTTAGGGCAGCGGACTTGCGGTCATAGGATCGCGGTTTCAATTCCCAGTCCGGGCGTTGTGAGTGTTTATTGAGCGAAAACACCTAAAACTCCATGAGGCTCCAGCAGGGGATGGTGGCGAACCCTGTTGTACTCTTTCACCACAACTTTCTCTCACTCTTACTTCCTGTTTCTGTTGTGCCTGTAATTCAAAGGGTCAGCCTTGTCACACTGTGTCACGCTGAATATCCCCGAGAACTACGTTAAAGGTACACGTGTCTGTGGAGTGCTCAGCCACTTGCACATTAATTTCATGAGCAGGTTGTTCCGTTGATCGGATCAACTGGAACCCTCGACGTCATAAGCGACAGAGTACCAACAACAACAACATGTGTGTAAGTACGTATTTATGTATGTATTTGTGTGTCTGTGTTTGTCCCCACACCATCGCTTGACAATTGATGTTGGTGTGTTTACGTCCCCGAAACTTAGCGGTTCAGGAAAAGAGACTGATATAATGTATACAGGAATTGAATTAACCCTTTAGCATTCAGATTTATTATCTCCCTTGCAGAATAAATCCTGGGGGTCGATTTGTTAGATTGAAGGCAGTGTTCCAGCATAGCTGCAGTCAAATGGCTGAAACAAGTAAAAGAATTAAAGAATATATATATATATATATATATATATATATATTGTTCATATTTACAGAAAGCAAAAGATAAAAAATAGGTGAGGGAACAACAAATAAGTGTTTTAGTTTAACACTTGGAAAGAATGAAAAAGTCTTTGACGTTTCAAGTCTATGCTCTTCAACAGAAAGGTTTGAGAGCAGTAACAGAATGGAAAGAGAATGAAAAACACGTGTGTGTATATGTATATATCTGTGTGTGTGTGTACACACACATGCATGTGTGTATGTGGGTGGGTGTGGATGTGTGTGTGTGTGTCTGTGTGTGTTTGTGTATGTGTGTTTGTGTTTCCTTGTCTTGACATTGTATAGTTGTAAACAAGCATCATACAAGTGGTGTCGTTCTTTTCCAATATTCTATGGAAACATATCAGGCCATAGCGAAATATCATCTTACTTGGAAATAGGTGAGTTTCCGGCGAAACTGAGGGCGTCTGGCCATTCAATTCCGTCTGACTCCTGGAAGAATGGGACAGTGGGCATTGAAACAACGACAATGACGATGATGATGATGATGATGATGACGACGACGACGACGACGATGATGATAATGATGATGATGATTGGATGTTTATCAAGTTGAAAGAGTTAAGGTTGTTATATCATCTTCAGAGAAAATGTTTTGTTTATGCATGTTTTCATTACATGACACCATGTTTCCTAAATACGTATAACTGTTATGACTTTACGCTGTTTCAAGAGACGAGATAAACATGTGTTTTTTAAGTTGATTGCTTGAACTCTGATTATGACTAATTCTTTTCCTTGCTTTTATTAAGTTGCCTCTTGTTACTTTGCCTGCCATAAACGTTATTAAATGCTGTAAAAGTGTATGAAAGCCCGGACGAAAATCAAAGATTAAACTGTATATTCAAATCTGTATAAGTTGGGGAAGAGAAAAAGCAGAATAAAATGTAATTAAATGTCTCGACCTCTTGTTTCAGAAAGCAAATCTCATTGCAATCAACCAGTTTTGACAAGGGAAATAACTGTAGCAACAGGATACCTTTAATTATTTCCCTTGCAACATTCTATGTTGCATTGTATTCATTCCTAGGCTTTATTTTTGTTGTCATGTTTTATTTTCCTTTCATTCATTCATTCATTCATTCGTAACCCAATGTTTAATGGAAGAACGAAGTTACATGCTAAACATCAGTAATATAAAGTGTTCAATTTATGTGAACTCCTCTTTAAAAGCCTTTGTCAATTGTCTAATCAAATGAAATTAATATTTGAATTAAATTCAGAGTAATGCTTCGAGAGGCTCAGAAGTAAAATACTACATGGGTCGAGGGATGCCTTGTCTGAAATATCGATCAACTGAAATTGAAAATTTTAAACATACCATTGTTGTGGTTTAGTTTCTAGCCAGGTTGAACAGATCTACGGTTAAAGACATTCTAATGAGCTTTCTCTTCTTTAAGATGGTATGGTGTGATTTGAGGAAATTTGGTTGCTATTTCTAGCGGGTAGAGGAGCCTACACTTGGAATTCATTTGTGATGTTTTCTTAGTGTATTTCCTGTGACTAAGACATTACAATTGATTAATCCTTCCATTACCATATTTCTACTGAAGTATACAAACTTTACTTCAGTCAACTTTTAAGATAATTAAGAATTTCGTAAAATAATTTTGTCATTATTAATCTGTTGCTTGGAACTTAAATTCGCATAAAATTTTGATGGAAGAATTGAATTTAGATCACTTTAAAACAGGATGTTTGTGTCCTAGAACCAGGGGAGGTCACAGGTGGGTTGGTAACAAAAGGGTTAATGTCTATTTTGTGTGAATATTTAATTGACTCCAACTTTTTTAATTGATTAGACAAAACTTCAAAGGTAAATATTTCCGTTGTGGCCTAAACGTATATAGGAGCTGAATTAACTGTTTAGCATTCAGATTTATTACCTCCCTTGCAACATTATTTATTTATTTTGTTTTGAGTTAATCATACACTATCTTGTAGCTTCAAGATTTCGATGATATCATTGTATATTTTTAGAATGACATTGTTGGATAGGTGTGAGAGGCTAGATCTGGTCACTTTTAACATAAACCACATAGAACATTTGGGCTGCTTATAGCCAGTTTAAATGTTAAAGGGTTAAACTTTGCACCTAAGGAAGAAAAGAAAAAAAAATCAATCCTTTTGGCATTTTTCTTTGTTTAATAAGTTTGGTTTATTTTAAAGTTCTATTTTGTAGTAGTGTTGCTTTATTTTATTTGGAATTTATGACTCATGTATCTACTTGAACATGAAAAAGAAATATTAACAAGAACTATGAAGAGCACAAAAGGTTGTTTAGTTCAAATTTCAGGATTTTAATTGGATGAAAAATAAATTTTAAGGTAATATGTTCAAGAGATCAGTGCCTGCTTTTGAAATGTAGGGGAAACGAAGTGCATAACATCAAGGGATAAATAAGAAAATACCTAAGGAGGATTTGAACTCAACATATGACACTGGATATTTTATCCAGTTGGTAATTTCAAAAAATATATCGCATCAAAATTATTGTAGCTACTGTTATTGTTTGTTGTAGTAGTTAATAGTAGCAGCAGTAACAGCAGCAGTTTGTCAGGATATGGTGTTGTCATAACACTACAGAACTTTTACAAGAATATAAAGTATTTGAAACAAGGAAAGAACTCAAGCCTTCTGAAAATCCTTTGTTTAATAGTTTAAATATTTGATTGTCTGCTAATTTACCTGATTTTTGTCATAATGTCTGATTCTACCCCTTTTTATTATTACACCAGCGGCTGTCCAGAGTGTTTTTCCTCAAGCAGAACTTGGGACATTCTTAGCTTTGGGCAAAGGAGATAAAGAACGTCAGCTTTTGGAACTGACCATGATAAGCACTGGAATCCGACTGTTTAATAAGGAGTATTGCAAAGGTGGAAAAGGTATTGATGATTGTAAGTACAGAAATCGATCCATTTATTGTTGTATATTTTAACATTGAAAGAGATTTAATAACTGTGGGTACTGGAGTTTATCTAATAAAATGCTTTACAAACATAGAGAGAAGAGAGTATTGATCAGATAAATCTACCTGTTTAAGAAAGATTATTGTAAAGCAGAAAAGGTATTGATAATTGTATGTACAGAAATCTATTATTTATTGTAGAATATTGTAGCATTAGAAAAAAAGAGATTTGATAATTGTGGGTACTGAATCTCATATAGTAAAATGCATTGTAAATATATAGAGAAGAGAGTCTTAGCCATGTAAGTACATGTATCTTTTTAAAACAAATTATGGCAGAATCTTTAGAGAGCCTGACAAAATATCTTGTAGTTGTTCTGAGTTCAAAGCCAGCTAGGGTGAACTTCTTGACTTTTATCCTTCCAGAGTCAGTAGTGTAAAGAACTGGTCCAGGGCAGTGGATTGTCAGAGTTGTCTGAGTATTGGACAAAATGCTTTGCAGTATTTGTTGAGATTTCTGATGAGTGTGATAAACTTGCTTGTATTTAAGCTGACAAGATAGTAGCTTGTGAAAAATACTTAAAAGAAGGTAATAGGCAACCCCCAGCATTTGGCACTAAACAAAAAATGTCACCGGGAATTATTCATCAATTTGACAGTAAAAGGAAGGAATTATAATGATTTGATGTCTAAATGACTGTGATGAGTTGTTAACAAAGTTATAATTGTCTACTTTATCAGCCTCATCTTGAGAGTGTTCTCTGATCATCTTCAGATGTCTTATTCCTGGGTGTGTATATAGTTGGAGGCAGTATTTGAATTAGGAACATTTATTTCTTAATAAAAACTGGAGAAATAAATCTATCTAACAAAAGAACTATTCCAAACTTTGGGATAGAACTATCAATGTAAGTACAGAAACCAATATTAATAAGAATAATTAAAGAATCCTGATGATCAGTCAAAGACTAAAGAGTTTGTAATTTACCACCATCAACCATGTAATCTATCTTTATTTAAAACTTTTAAATCTCCATGGATCAGTCCAACTAGTTATAATGGGTGTTTTAAAAAGGTATGTTATAAGATTGCATTAGATAATTACTGATTGTTTCTTTAACTAGCTGTACTAAGTTTAACACGTTTCATTACTAAAACCATTTGATATTATAAGCAAGTAACATCTGCTTACCATAAAAAAAAAAAAGCAATGAATTCATTAAATGTAATACAACCATGGAAGTGAATGCAAGCTTTGGAAAGAATGGAGAGAAAAAAAAAATAGAAATAATACATTTCTAAATCTCTCAGAGAGATTTATACAGTAGTAACACTATAAAGTGGTGGTATGTTGTCAACTTAATGTGACAGTCCCATGAAAGGGAAGAGTACTATTAATTTATGCAGTGTAATCTGAAATGATATCAAAAATATTACAATTTCAAAAGAGTGTTTTAAAGGGAATTGTAAATACTTGATCTCTTCAATTAAAATTGTTATAGTGTTTAACAGGGAATTCTTCAAGAACTAATATTTGTTTCATGAAGAGCATTATATTGTTTAATACATATCATTGGTGGGTGGGAAGAGGTCATTACAAGATTTAATAAGTGTTGCTTTGGGGAGAATTGCAAGATAAACAAGGGTCACTGTTAGTATCTAAATATCTGGACAAATTAATCATTTCACTGGTTGAAAAATGATCAGATCAAATATTGTTTATTGATATTGTTTCACATCAGTAAGAAAGTCACTTAACTGTCAGTGAACATTCCTTATTACTCTTAGGTTCTGTAAAGGTGGCAAGTTGGCAGAATTGTTTGCACACCAAATAAAATCCTTGCCAGCAGTTCTTTTGGCTCTTGACCTTCTGAAAAATCAAATAACACTGGGGTTGACATTTGCCTTACATCCTTTCAGGGTCAATAAAATAAGTACCAGTTAAGCACTGGGGTTGATGTAATTGACAAGTCCCTTCCCATAAAGTTTCAAGCCTTGCATCTATAGTAGAAGGGATTATTAGGTTCTGTAAAGATGGTAAGCTGGCAGAATCATAAACACACCATATTCAGAATCATAAGCACACACAAAAGGCGGTGAGCTGGCAGAATCGTTAGCACGCCACGCGAAATGCTTAGCGGTATTTCGTCTGCTGCTACATTCTGAGTTCAAATTCCACCGAGGTCGACTTTGCCTTTCATCCTTTCGAGGTCGATTAAATAAGTACCAGTTATGCACTGTGGTCGATGTAATCGACTTAATCTGTTTGTTTGTCCCCTCTGTATGTAGCCCCTTGTGGGCAGTAAAGAAATAAGAATCTTAAGCACACCATATAAAATGCTTAGCAGCGTTTTGTCTGGCTCTTTAATGGTCTGAGGTCAAATACCACTGAGGTCAGATTTGCTTTCATCCTTTCAGGGCCAATAAAATTAGTACCAATTAATTAATGGTGTCAATATAATTAACTAGCTCCCTTCTCTAAAATTTCAAGCCTTGTACCTATAATAGAAAGAATTATTAGGTTCTCTACGAGACTGATAGATTGGCAGAATCATTATAGCATTGGACAAGATGCCTCACAATATTTTTTCTGGCTCTTTATGCTCTGAGTTCAAATCCTGCCAACAACAAAATTGTCTTTCATCCTTTTGGGATTCTATGAAATAAAGTATTGGTCAAGTATTGAGGGTGATATAAACAATTAGCCCCTTTCCCTTAAAATTGCTGGTCTTGTTCCTAAATTAGAAATTATTATTAACTGGGTTCTGTGTTTATTAAGAAGTGTTTCTAAGGAAGAATCCAAAACAAAGGTTTAGGAAAAAAAATAGAGAGTTTTAAGAATTTAACCCTTTAGCATTCAGGTTACTCTGCCAAATTGAACGCTTACTTCATAACATTGTTTTGAATTAATCTTACATAATTTCATAGCTTTCATATTTCAATGATGTGAGCATTTATTTTTAAAATGATATTGTAGGATAAGTGTAAGAGGCTGGATCTGACTAGTTTGAACATAAAACGGGTAGTATATTTTGGCCAGATATGTTTAAATGCTAAAGGGCTAATCAGTACACCAATAATCACGCTAGGCGTCTCGTGTCAAGGGAGATAACTGGTATAGTTATTTCACGTCTATCGTCCTTGCTTCCAGGTATGTATGATAGCTAAATAAAAACAAAACAAATTGGGAGCATTACATATCGATCAGTTCGTTACTTGCACTGTTGATCTGAAGTTGTCTTATGAAACTTGATGAAGTGTCATGGATTGAGCTTGATTTGTGGGAAGCAGTGTTTCAGTTTTATTATGATTGTGTGAGGTAAAGTGAGAAAATACGGTTTAGCCATTAAAGAATGCTTCACACACACACACACACACACACACACACACACACACACACACACACACACAGACTACATGCACGTGAACATATGCACACTTTATTAAGGTACATAAAATTAAAACATGCACAAACATAATTTACAAAAACACACATTTGTTGATGCACCTGTACATATCCATATGCACACACACACACACACACACACACACACACACACACACACACACACACACACACACACACAAAATATAGCTCTCACATATTGTTGCCATACATTTGGGTTTATCAGCAGAAATGTTATATTTCTAATTGTCCTTCAATTTCAGTGCCAGTCATTTTGAAAAAAGCCATTCCACAGACGTCAAAAACTATTGAGAGAGATATCCACAATACAAGTGAATACATAGATAAGTACACCTGTGAGTAACAACTATTTCTAATAAGAATCAGTAGTAGATTGGATTCTCTATGCAGATTGCTTGATCTGTTAAATTTTGATGTTGGTAGGATTTGAACTCAGAGCATAAAGAGCTAAATAGAATCATTGATTTGACCTTTTGAAATCAGAAGTATCTATTTATGGTTAAACAATCCTATTATCTTCAGTGGTTGGAGAGAGTGGAAGTTATGAATAATTTCCTTTTCTAAGGATAAGAGTGGAGTAAGTGAAGTAACAATGACCAGGAATTGAACTTAGTGAAGTAGCTATGACCAGGTCTTGAACTTAGCTCTACTGAGGGCTTTACCATGTAAATTTCTGTGCTGATTCATCAACGCATTTATGTATGCATGCATAAGAGAAATGAAGCCCTTGGTGCCCCCAAAATGTGACCAAAAATGCAGACCATGTCATATTTTTGTGGAAAACATCACACGTGATTAGCAGCTGAC
The DNA here is from genome assembly GCF_046866305.1 of Octopus bimaculoides. Lineage (NCBI taxonomy): Eukaryota > Metazoa > Mollusca > Cephalopoda > Octopoda > Octopodidae > Octopus > Octopus bimaculoides. The sequence continues at coordinate 168,634,669 of NC_142929.1, forward strand.
CAAAAATGTCATCAAAGTACTACCTCCTCATGTAAATAACGTTGTCACTGAAATAATATACAATGCCATTTGATAAAATGGCATTGGAATAAACATAGAGGATTCCTGTATTATTGAATACATATATAAACATCAACAAGGAATATTGGTAAAATATTCCCATCAAGCCTTCACTCATGTGTAAACATAACAAACTGGACATTGCTGCTTGGGATAAACAAGAAACAGTATGAACTTTCATAGAGGCCAGCTGCCCTTTGATGTGAAAATCTCTTCAAAAATCAAAAAGAGAGAAGATAATTACAGACAATTGCTTTGAACCTCGAGCTATAAATTCCTGACTATAAATTCACATTTATACCAATAATTAGTACACTAGATTTTGTGAGTAAATGCCTAAGTGACAATCTGGATAAGCTAGAGTTTGCAGAAAAAGAAATCAGCCAGCTATTTTGCACATTGAAAATACAATCTGTAAATGGAACAGTAATAATATACAAGACTTTTCTCAAGTTTATAGTGTGATATTGTTTTTGTCATTTACATTTCAATGAATGAGCTTTATATCTTTGTTAGAAACCAGTCCTTCTTTGCAGGAAGATTCCAAATAATGTATATGCATTAACACACATACATACATTCATACATACATAAGTATATATATATATGTACATACATACGTATTTATGTACATAGGTACGTATGTACATAAATATGTATGTATGTTAATGCATATACATTATGTATGTACATATGTATGTACTTATATACATACATACATACTTACATACATACATACATACATACAAACATATATACATTCATTCAAGGGGTGAGAGTACCTTGTGGTATTTGTTCTAGCTCTCTGTGCACACAGTTCAAATTATTTCAAGGTAAGCTTTACCTTTCTTCTTTTCAGGAAGATAAAATAAAGCACACATCCAGAGCAGTGGATTGGTGGAATTGTTAGTGTTTAGACAAGATGTCATGTGGTTTTTACTTTGGTTCTTTCCTGTCTGAGTTCTTGGATGGTAGGCTTAATCTGTTACTAGTTTGACATTACATCCTGCTCCTTGGGTGCCTTTAATAGAGATCATTCTATTGCAAGCATTGGAGTGATCTCTCTGGTATAAGAATAACTTTACCATTACCTTCCATCAGTCTCAGAGGGCATGAAAAAAAAATAAAGGATAATTAGTGTTATCCTTCCCTCTCGACATGGTAAAAACAAATCACCTAGCAAGATACTTTTTGTGGGGTGGGCTTAGTATAAAGGAAAAGTGTGGATGTCTAAGTGGATAGGACCAAGTGATACAGACATCCTGTTATTGTTGCTGCATGTGTACATGGCCAAGATCCTTAGATCTAATATATACAGATAGTGATATAAATCACTGTGGTAATCAATGCTACACTTGGGAATTGACTTGAATTGATTCATAGGCTTATAGTGCTGACTTGGCTTATCTCATGATCCTGTAACAAAAGATTATTATATTAGACCAGCATCCTATCCAGGGGAAAATTTTTCTCTCATCTTATGAAAGTTATAAGATAAATGTAGACCATATGGATTCTTCTGATTTTGAAAAGAATAAAGAAAATGGTATGAAGGTGTTGAATGAGTTACACTGTGTTACAAACATTGTACAAAGAACACACACACACACACAAAATGGAGTAAGCTGTCAAAATTATCTGTAAAGTTTGAATAGTATCTTATTTGCTATTCAAAAGGCCGAGTGAACTTGATAGTGAATTATTAATTTATAGATCTTGAATTCAAATCTACTGTATCTGTAAATTGCATTTGATTCTACATACCCATTTCACCAAGTTATTGAGAATAGGTACCAGATCATATGAAAGTACTATCTACTATAGTCTAAAATCTTCTCAAGATGAATACTTGTCTCTTATTTGCTCAGTGCCATGGATCCAAAGCTAAGCTGAGGATCTTAAATGAATTTTGTGGTCCTTTGGAAACATTTAGATTTCTTGTATTAATGCCTTATCTGAGGAATGTAGTAATGTCTTTTTTAAGTTATCACTCCTTTTACTTATATGCTTGCATGTAACTGATGTTGTTTTGATGTTACTATTGTTAATCATATACACATTTGCAATTTCGACCATTGTTTTTACTGCTTGCTTTCATATTTACAGCTATTCTTCATCATTTTCTGGACCAAAAGCAAGATAAAGTAACTCCTACTCAGTTGACTCTGATGAAACAATCATTAATCAATGTTCGTCAATTGGAATCATTTTTGAACGCCATTATGGTTAGTTAAGTTTACTGAGTAAACATCCATTCTTACTTATAAGGAGTTTTATGTTGTTTTGAAGACTGAGTTATGAATCACATGAGTGAATCCAGCATCAGAAATAACAAAAAAATATCTATTTCTTGTTTATTGCTACTGTTGCAGGTTAAAGAAGAAACTGGTATGCTGTTACTTTATTTATTCAATCTAAGAGATGAATATATATCAATAAAAATACTGTTATTTCAAACAGGCATCACATTGTTCAAGATTTAAATCGGTGCTTGAACATAAACATGAATACTTCCCAAAACACAGACTATTTAAGGGTCAATGATTTGCTAGCTCTTGTTTTTTGATGTTAAGTAGTGATATGCAAGGGTCAGCTGAGAAGCTCACAGGCTGACCAAAATATTCTCATAGAATGTGACTAAATGAGGTTTATTTTTCAACACATTCCCCTTGTGGCCCTCCACACTTCTTCCATTAAGTTTTGCAGTGTTTGGATCCCATTGGTGAAGAAGCTTTCATCCTGTTCATCAAAAAAGTCATTGACAGCAGACATGATGTCATCATCACTTCAATACTTGTTCCTGGTCGAGTGTTTTTCCATGTTGGAGAACAGGTGATAATCAGATGGGGCCAAATCAGGAGAATAGGGAGGATGATCAACTAGTTCAAAGCCACAGTCATGCGCAGCAGCCATTGAAAGCAAGGACTTGTCAGTTTCCCTGAATGTTTGGTCTTGATAGCCTTTCATAATTGCCTCAGCAAGTTGGCATACTACTTGCTATTGATAGTGTGGCCCTTTCAATAAACACAATACTCAATAAACACAATGCATTTTGTATCCCCTAAAACTGAGGCCACCACCTTCCCTGTAGAAGAAACGACCTTGGCCTTCTTTGGAACAGGAGAGGAGGGGTATTTCTACTGCATGGATTACCTCTTTGTCTCTGACTCAAAGTGATGAACCCAACACTCATGCTGGCTTAGGAAACATTTGAGGAAACCAGCTGGATCTACCTCACACAATATCAGATTTTCCTGTGATGTGATCAGCCTGGTGCACTTGGTTATCTAGTTTATAGTCAATCACTTGTTATCCTTCACCATGTGGTGAACATGATCAATATTTTCTTTAGTGGTGGAAATTTCAGGACGTCTAGACCTTGGGTCATCTTCAAGTCTCTCCCTTCCCCTCCCAAATTCAGCTGCCCACTTTTGCACTATCAATGAAGCTGGAATATCATTCTGTAATGTAGCAACCATGTCAGCATGAATGTTCTTGTGAGTTAAACCCTTTCTCTGCAGGTACTTGATAACACCATGTTGCCAAATTTTGTCCATTTTCAAGAATTGCTACAATTCAAGAAGAATTGCTACATTGAACAGCCAGGTGTCAGTTTATCTGGAAAGAAACAATGAAGTTATTAATAAGAAGAACTGAAATTAATGTATGCAAGTGTTCACAGCTCTAGCATCACTCCTTCATAGTCAGCCTTTGAACTTTTCGACTAACCCTCATATAAACCTTTCCCCTATCCCAGGTAGCATTTCATGATGACATTATTAATTGTTTCTCACAGCTAGTTTAACTAAGGCAATGTGGAGTAGAGTGTTCTGTGCATAGAAACAATGAATTACTTGTAGTGGATTTGAACTCCTGATCTTCACCATTCTGCCACTTCAGTATGTGGTGAGATTTTTTTTGTAATGAATTTTTTTATGTTGTTGTTGTTTTCATTCCTAAGTCATCTTTAACTGAGCTGACCTATTTTCAAAGATGTTCCAACCAGAGTGATCCTATCTTGTATATCTTGGACTACATTATCCATTGTGTTTTTTCCTCTTCTAAAAACAATAGAGCATGGTTTAAAAGAGATTTGGCTGCTATTTCACCATGTTGAACAACCACACAGCCAGCACAATACAAGTCCTCCCTGACTTTGTCAAGAAGCTCCACTGGAATCTTGATTCATAATGGTTATTAGCTGGTAGGGCCTTGTAGGGCAGTGCTTCTCAACAGGGTTCACATGACCCTTGAAGATCCATATAAGATTTTTTGTTATAATTTATGTCCAATAAATTGGTTATACTTCTACAATAAACAAAATATTTTAACACTTTTTTATACAATTCCTAATAATATTTAAATATAAAGATATAATATGATTTTTTTAAACATCAAAAGGTGATAGTAGTATGTATTCAATAAAATAAAATAGAAAATCAAAGAGGTTCATAGGTAAAAATGGTTGAGAAACACTGTTGTAAGGGGTTGAACTGAGAAGTATTCTGCTTGGAGCATCAGAAGGGGAGGCAGTGTTTCTCCTCTCAAATAACAGCAATACTTGGTATTTATCATTGTTTTTTTGTGGTGTTGTTTTGTAATTAATAGTTTTGTTGCTACTGCTATTGTTGAGCAGCCCTGTTAGCACTATCTTAGCTGAGATATAGTATGAATGGAGATACTCAATGAAACACTTGTAATCAAGCTACAGGTCCGGCAGCCTTTATATACAGGGTGCACTAGGTACATTGTTGCCATTTTATATTTTTATTTTTGTGCTTACACATTGTTTGGTTTTGATTTTGTCAACTACACAGTATAGTAGGGTCAGTTGTGCACCGTCTGTGAGAAAAACAGCACCATGATGCAATTCACTCTGCCAGAAATTTGGAAATGACATGCTGTACTGCTTGGCATTCATGCCAGAAACTCCAATATAAACATTTCAGAGTTTTGGGGTGTTAGTCTGAGGACAGTGCAGTCTCAAGACATGTACAGAGAGTGATAAAAATCAAACATCCATTCAACATCATTATGTTGAATGGCGGTTTGATTTCTTTCAATTGAAAGTGGAAGATGGAAAAGTAATGATACTCTGGTACTATGATTTTCAGACGGATTGTGTAATTGAACACCGTCAGCTGGATATTGTCATATTGAATAAGAGAGACAAATACTGTCAGATCATTGATGTAGCCATACTAAATGACATGAATATTGTAAGTAAAGAAGTTGAAAAAATCTCCAAGAACTCTGAATTGAAAGTGGAAATGGCAAGACTATATGGAATGCGAGAAGGTAAAGTAAAAGTGATACGACTGGTGATCGGAATGTTGGGCTCAATCCCATTGAAACTTCATGACTCCTTAAGGCAACTGGAAATCCCATGCAAGATTGATGTCTTGCAAAAGGCAGCCTTATTGGGCACAGCACACACCTTAAGGAAAATATCTGTCTGAGGTCCTTGTTGTGACTTGACAGATGACTAAAGACTCCAGTGCATTTTTACACTGTGTTATGAAGGAATAATAATAACAATAATAATAACAATCATCATCATCATCATCATCATCATCATTTAATGTCTGTCTTACATGCTGGCATGGGTTTAGATAGTAAACCAGAAGACTCTGCCAAGTTCCACTGTCTGTTTTGGCATGCTTTTTACAAGTTGGATGCCCTTCCCAAAATAAATCACTTTACAGATATAATAATAATGATGAGGAAAAGGGTGGAAAATTTTTTTTTTTAATTTGCACAAGGCCAGCAGTTTTTGAGGAAAGGGTGTTAGTCAATATCATTTACTCTAGTACTTGACTGGTACTTTATTTTATCAACTCCAAAGAGGTGAAAAATTGAATTTCGCAGGATTTAAACATAGAAGGTAAAGAGCTGGAACAAATACTGCAAAGCGATTTGTTTGCCAATAATAACCCTTTCTGCTATAGGAATAGGGCCTGAAATTTTTGTGGGAGGAGGTAAGTCAATTACATCGACCCCAGTGCTTGACCGGTACTTGTTTCACCAACCGGAAAAAAAAAAATGACAAAGTTGACCTTGGCAGAATTTGAACTCAGAACATAGCGACAGGCAAAATACTGCTTAGCATTTCAGCCAGTGTGCTAATGATTCTGCCAGTTCACCACCTTTGTTATTGGTTGCCAATAATAATGATAATAATAATAATTGTTTCCAATTTTAGCACAAGGTCAGTAATTTTATGGGGAGAAAGTTAGTTGATTACATTAACCCATTTGCTCAACCCTGAAAGAAAAAAAGGCGAAGTTGACTTTCACATGATTTGAACTCAAAATGCTGCTAAGCATTTTGTCTGATACTAAAGATTATGCCTGCTAACCACCTTAAATATAATATTATTCCTTTCTGCTATAGGGACAAGGCCTGAAATTTGGGGGAGGGGGATAGTTGATTACATCAACCCCAGTACTCAACTGGTATTTATTTTATCACCTCCCAAAAGGATGAAAGGTAAAGTCAACCTTGGTAGAATTTGAACTCAGAACATAGTGGCAGACGAAAAACTGCTAAGCATTTCGCGTGGCATGCTAACGATTCTGCCAGCTGGCGACCTTCTTAATAATAATAATAATAATAATAATAATAATGATGATGATGATGATGATGATGATGATGATGATGATGATGATGATGATGATGAATAAATACCAGGAAATCCCCCAAAAAAGGAAGAAATTTTTAAAAAATAGTGCTCATGGGTACTACTCCTACAAAAAATAATATTGTCTATGTAATCCCCCAAAACATTTTAATCTGTAAATATTGTCAAAAATACTTTTAAATGTATATAACAAACTTCTAATTTTCTTGTTTTTGACAGACATTGTCTAGAACAATACTCTGTGCAAAACCAAATACATGGCACCCTAGTCATAAGACCAACTTGAACTTCTAGCTTGTCTTGCGGTCTCTGGGTGAGACTTGGAGTCAGTTTGTACAAATACAAAGCAAAAGCCAAACATATAATACTACTACTACTACTAATAATAATAATAATAATAATAATAATCCTTTCTACTAAAGGCACAAGGCCTGAAATTTTTGGGGAGAGGTTAAGTCAATTACATTGATTCAAGTATTCTAGTATTCTGCTGGTACTTAATTTATTGACCCTGAAAGGATGAAAGGTAAAGTCAACCTCAGAAGAATTTGAACTTAGAATATAAAGATACAAAATGCTGCTAAGCATTTTGCCCAGTGTGCTAACAATTTTGCCAGCTCGCTACCTTAAATAACAACAACAACAACAACAACAACAATAATAATAATAATAATAATAATAATAATAATAATAATAATAATAATAATAATAATGTGCCAAAGCAACCCTGAAAAGAGGAAAATTAGTTAAAAGTAGCAATATAACACTAGATAAAGCCAATGAAATAAGAGAACTAGACGAAAGCCAATCATATAAGTATTTAGGAGTCAATGAACTAGATAGGATACAACATACACAAATGAAAGAAAAAATAAAGAAAGAGTACTATAGACGAGTTAGATCAATACTAAAAACAAAGCTCAATGCTAAAAACAAGATAATGGGTATCAACACTTTAGCTGTCCCAGTTATAAGCTACAGCTACAACATCCTTAACTGGACACTAAACGAACTATGTAAAATAGACAGGAAAACAAGAAAAATAATGACAGGATATAGGATGCACCACCCAAAATCTGACATAGAAAGGCTATATATACAATGCACAGAAGGTGGCAGGGGTCTTATACAGCTAGAAAACTATTATAAAATAACCACCATAGGGCTGCAAAAATACCTACTCCAGAAGCAAGGGAAACTAATACAAATAGCCACAAAACACGAGCAAAACAAAAAACTGTTTTCAGTATTTAAGGAAGCTGACAAATACAAACAAGAAATCAATCTACCTAACAAATACGAAGAAGAAGAAGAAGAAACAACAAAAGCTATAAAACAAATGAAATCCAAACTAAAACTAGAACAGCAACGGACCATGATAAAACGATGGCAAGAAAAGCCCCTACATGGTAAATACTGGGCTAAACTAAATGCGAAAGAAATAGACAGAGAAAAATCCCAGCAATGGCTGAGAAGCTCAGGACTCAAAGCAGAGACTGAAGGATTTTTAATTGCTGCACAAGACCAAAGCCTCCCCACCAGAAATTACCAAAAACACATAATGAAAAGAAATATAACAAGTAACTGTAGAATATGTGGAGATCGACAAGAAACAATAAATCATATTATCTCTGGCTGCCCAGTCCTGGCTAAGAAGGAATATATTCACAGACACGACAGAGCTGGGACCTATATACACTGGAAGCTATGCCAACATTATGGAATAGCAACAGAAAAAAGATGGTATAAACACACGCCAGAAAAGGTCACAGAAAACGAGAAAGCAACCATACTCTGGGATATGCCAATACACACAGATAGAGAAATTAAGGCAAATAGACCAGATATAGTTGTCAAAGATCATGAAGGAAAAAAATGCCTTCTAATTGATGTTTCAATACCAGCAGATGACAACGTTTCTCTAAAAGAAATGGAAAAACTTTCAAAATACAAAGACCTGGAAATAGAGATAACTCGAATGTGGAATCTAAAAACAGAAACAATTCCTATCATAGTAGGTGCCTTAGGTATAATAAAAAAATATTCAGACAAATACATAACAAAATCACCAGGACTTACAAATATATATAACATACAGAAAATTGCACTACTGGGTACTGCACACATTCTACGCAAAACACTTTCAATACAGTAAACATAAGAGCACCACAGCAAACCACAGCACATACCCAAGGCGCACAGAGCTGCGCTCGGTAGTGAAGTGAAAGCACGTTATAAAAATAAAACTACTGAATAATAATAATAATAATAATAATAATAATATTGTACAAATGCAAAACAAAAGTCAAACATAAAATAATAATAATAATAATAATTTTTCAGGCCTCTTTTTGTCAGTTAACTTCTTTTTCTCTTTTTTGGTATCCACCTGAAATTCTTTTCTCATAATTTTTGGCTCTCAAACTTCTCATTTGATTTTTTGATAAATGTTTTTGTTGTTGTTGTTCCTGTTAATTTTGTTATTGCCATTGTTGTTATAAATCATAATGATGATATAAAACTTCATTTCCTTGATGTTATTGTTGCTTTTTGTTAATTATTTGATTATCCACACCCAGAAATGCCAAGATTCTCTGTAGATTATTATATAGTCAAGATAGGCAATGTTCAAATTTGCATACCTTCTTTTTTTTTGTCTTTTTTTGCTATATTTCTGCCAGTGTTGTCTCCAGACTATAAACTATGACCTTAAAAGTTATGATGTTTTCTTTTTAAGTCTTATTTTTAATCATGGAAAAGTACAGAAACAATGCTTCAAGATGCAGTTAACCCTCTTGTAACCATATATTTGTTGAAATATACTTGTTGTTGTTGTTGGCACTCTGTCGCTTACGACGTCGAGGGTTCCAGTTGATCCGATCAATGGAACAACGTGCTCGTGAAATTAACATGCAAGTGGCTGAGCACTCCACAGACACGTGTACTCTTAACGTAGTTCTCGGGGATATTCAGCGTGACACAGTGTGACAAGGCTGACTCTTTGAATTACAGGCACAACAGGAAGTAAGAGTGAGAGAAAGTTGTGGTGAACGAGTACAGCAGGGTTTGCCACCATCCCCTGCCGGATCCTCATGGAGTTTTAGGTGTTTTCACTCAATAAGCACTCACAACGCCCGGTCTGGGAATCGAAACCGCGATCCTATGACTGCGAGTCCGCTGCCCTAACTACTGGGCCATTGCGCCTCCACATCTGAAATATACTACCTATGTTTCAACTAATTTTGGAAATACTGAAGAATTTAGTAAAATAATAGTTATTATTAAGTTAGTGTTTAAAACATAAATTAACTTGTAATTTTGATGGAAGGCTTTGATTTAGATAACTTTAGACAGGAAATTTGTTATCAGAAAACCAGATGTAGTCTCAGGTAGGTTGGTATCAGGAGGGTTCAGACACTATATTTTATATGCCTCAGTTTCATCTTCCTGTTAGATAAGGGCATCAATACACTAGCATTTTATCCATGACAAAATGTGTCACTTATTCTATAAATACTTCATAAATTAGAGCTAAATGCAAATGTCCTGGATACCTTAAGATTGAAGAAAATGACTAACTCTCTTTTTTTGTTGTTAATCATAATTTTTCAAAAATACTAAAAAGAAAAAATTGGGTTTTGAGTAATTCTAGCTGGAATTTCTTTAATTTTATATATAAATAGGAGTGGAAGTCATATTGGGAAGATCTGTGTTTGAAGTAGATGTGGAATGAAGCTTTAGAGTCAGCGTGTGATGTAGGTGTGTAAAATAGATACTGAAGGTGAAGAAGGTTCATGTGAAGATATAAATAGTAGCAGCATGTCTTCATGGAAAGTTTGTGTAAAATATCCTAGTTGTTGTTGAATGCCATGTCAGCTCTGATCAAACAGACATGATGAAAGGAATAGTGTATTTTAGGTGGAAGACTGAATTGCCCAGTTTAAACCACCACCTGGTCCTTCTGGTCTTTAGATGTCTTTAGCAGAGTACACTCTGTTACAAGCATTTGGATTAGGTCTGGTTTGAGGATAACTTCTCCCCTCCCTCCCACCGGCCTTGGAGGCTCTGTAAAGGATCATGGATATTACCTTTCCTTGTGACTAAAAGAAAATAATCTAGGACTTGATTATCTAATGTGTCCTTTATTTTTGTTTTAAAGCAATGGCGTGTGGTATGAGGGAGATTTGGTTGGTATTTCTAGCTGATTGAGTGACCTTGTAGAAGCTCCATCACTTAGATATCCGCTATATAAAAAAAAAATGAAATGCTATATATTTTATATTAAAATTATTTGAGAAATATCTGAGTGGAAAAGATTGTATAGAGTCATCATATAGATAAATATGGAAGACATACCTGAGAGATACTTATGGAATGTCTGTGGATGGTTTAAGGAGATTAAGTAAGAAAGATTTGTGTAAAAAGACTGTTTGAAAGGCCTGTGGTTGAGAAAGATATGAAAACTATGTGTGAAGTATGTGTTAAGGAGTAGTTAGGCAAAGAAGCTTTTTGGAAAATCAGTGTGATGTATATGTGTTAAAGGTAAAGACTATATCTTAAAGATGCAAAGAAGATGAAGAGGGAAAGGAAGAAGATATTAACAGGAATTAATAATGGAAGGAAATATCAAAAGGGAAATATAGATGGAAAGAAAGGGTACAGGAAAGAAGCTGAGCAGAATAGTACAGAAAGGAAAAGTGGAAAGTAAAAAGCAATGAAGAGTGTTCTATATTTCTATCTATCCCATTAGACTATTAAAGGGAACCAATGAGGAAGCTTTTATGTGATCGTACAACACACTACTAGAAAGAGAAGCCAAATATGATACAAATCACACGTTGTTGTCATCAATAAGGAAAGGACACATTAGGTAATGTAGTCTCACAAACCCTTAAAAAGACAGGATGGTCACTGCTGGAATACTTTCAATCATGGTTGACCTGGTGCTAAATAACAACAAAAACGGCAGCAGCAGCAATGGCAACAACATTAAAATCTGTGTCTTTTATTTTGGAGTATCTTCTCCAAAATGCAAAACCTGTATAAAGTGTTTTGGGAGAAAAATTTGAGGTTGTCAACACCACTGATTTGTTTTCCTCTTTTACAGCAAGGGCATAATTCACAGAGTGGGAAAGGCAATTGCTTATATATCTTGCTATAATTGATATCACAGGAGTTTCCATAATGGCATCATTGACATTGTTAAGTTGTTTTAGAAGTTGTGTCTCTGTAATTTAGTAATCCTGGCAAGAGTTGAAACAGGGATTTGAACCAACAAAGGATCCTCAATGTAATCACTTGACCTATGAGAAGTGACAAATCTCCCTCAAATCCCATCCTGCCATTCCAAATAAAGGATATCTTGCATAATGTAGACGTAGATATCTCTGAAAAAGATGAAGTGATCAAGATGGGATATTTTTAATCATAAATCTACTCATTCAGAGATGACCTGGGGTTAAATAATAACTACAACTTACAATGGTTACACTTTTATTAGAATTTGTGATAGAATTGCAATCTCTTTCATCCACAAGTGAGAAAACTCTTTAGTATTCAAACCAGCAATATCCAGTCTAAATATGCTACCTCCTTTATGTTCAAGCCAGCCAAATCCAGCCCTTTACACATACCCCACAATATCATTCCTAAAGTTAAGAGGCACATCGTGGAAATCTCACAGCTATGAGATAATGCATGACTAATTCAAAATGAGGTGAATAAATAAGCATTAAGTTTGACAGAGTAGTCTGAATACTAAAAGGTTAAACTCAGCAAGAAAGGGTAGTGATGAGAGAAAATGTGAAATGAAATGGCACTTAAAATCACATGTAGGGTATTTATGAATAGTCTGATAACTCTTTTGAGTTGTTTTCCCATCACTAGAGACACATTGTTCTCTTAATGATTTATCATTACCTTCTCCAGGTTTCAGATGGGGTCTTCAGCTGAGCACAGCTAGCAAATGAAACACTCATTCCATAATGTTCCTGTTGATTGACTACCTTATTGAACTCTACAACATTGTGGTACCTACAAATGTTAGAGCTAGATTCAAATGTCTAAGACACAACCACAACATGCTGGTTGATATAGGATTATATACTGTCAACCTCTCAGCTGGTTGTTGTCTGGTGCTTGATTCAGTCATCTGAACTACAACGTAAGAGAAGTATTCTAAAGACTTATGAAGTTTATAATACTGACGTGTGTATATAATTTTTGTGTATAATTATAGGATTTATGCTGATTATGTATTTAGTATTATTTATTTATATTTGTAATGAATTTTGATAAAAAAATAATCTTTATAATAATATTGTTATTACTTCGTTATTTTCTATTGATAATTCTATTAGACTGAGTTAGCATTTATTTATTTAGAACATTTAGTAAATGAAGTTGAATACTATATAAACAGAAGGCATGAGAGGGAATGGTGGACGAAGTGTCTGAAATGAATAAGAAAGTATGGCAAGGAAAACTGTGGAAGGAAACAGTGGAAAAATAAATAGCAAGACGTATTTGTTGCAAATATGAAAACAACATTTTATCTTTGACAAATACCATTTTCTCTGCACAACATATTTATTTCTAGATAGCTTTATATTATATGGTCCATGCATTAAATATGTTAACATTAACATAGCTATTGTGTTTCATGTGGCTGAAATCTTTGAATTATTTTATTTTAAAATTATTCTATTTCCTTACACTAACAAATACACAACCTTGAACATTTACTTTGTAATTCTTTCATCATTATTTAAGCAAATCTAGTGAAGGCTATGCTTTGCTGATAAAGTCAGAATAATGTCAAAACATAGGTGAAGTTCTGTCCAACGTTTTGCTGAGAAATAAAAACAATCATAATAGTCACTGATGTGATTAGAATGTCACAGGAAAATATTGCAAGTTGGATCCTTCAAGCCATATCTATCAGAAGAAAACCTAGGAGAAGACCAAAAATGGTTTCAAAATCATCATTTAATATTCATTTTCCATGCTGGCATGAACTGGACAGTTTGACAGGAGCTGCCAAGTCAGAAGACTGTACCACACCCTACTGTCTGCTCAGGCATGGCTTTTATGACAGAATGCCTTTTCTAATGCCAACCACTTTACAGCAGCAGTGAGTTCACCAAATAATTTACAACAAGACCCCTTAACTGAATGATGGAGTAGGATTGAAGAAGGTAGCATTGTGACAAGTGAGAGGTTAGAGTATGAGTAGAGGAACAGAAGTAGATAAGACAGTAAAAGAGACACTGGCTTCCTCAGTAGGGGGAAGAAAAGAGAGTGAGAGGAAGAGAAGAGAGAGAGAGAGGAGGAGAGGAGAAAGGAGTGTATAAAAGTGAAGTGGAACCAAGGATTGGATAGGGTGAGTTTGCAAAATTGCAAAAGGGGAGTGAAAGGTAGAAGGGCAGGAATGTAGTGAGTGGACAGAAATAAAGGTGGGGGTTGTTGGGAGGATGGGTGAAAGAGGGGAGTGGAGTACAATAGATGGTGGGTTGGATAATATCCATAGTCTCAGTTGGCCATGCTTAGGAATCCAGCTGAAAAGTCTAATGACAGTTGCTTCTGATAGGCTCCTATGGAGAAAGGTGCATGAAGACTCAGTCTCTCCATGACCCTCTCAGGAATAGTGGACAGAGAAGATGGATGGATAGCCATTGATTTATAGGATTTTTCTCTCCACATTTATCTAATTCTAGTGTTTTAATCATGATGATGATCATCATCATGTTGGCATGGGTTGAGGGGTTTGACTGAAAACTGGTTAGCCAGGGAGCTGCACCAGGTTCCAATCTGATTTGGCATGGTTCAGATTAGTATTTTAATGATGCCTGTGTTAAATATGTAAATGCTGAATTAAAGGCTTGAAAATATGAAATTGAAACTATAAACCAAGAAGAAAAAGTAAAAATGAATTGTGGAAAACTTTGCCTAATGATTGATACTCCTCTTGCTTTCATTTCTTTTCTTTATTTTTTCCAGCTTGATGTGAAGAGTTCTGCAAATCAAGTTGAAACCTATACTATGGAACTGAACAGTTATTTGGAAACAATTAATTTTACTGTTGAAAACAAGACAGCTGTTCCAACAGCCCAAGTTTATGTAGGTGTTGTTGCTTGTTTGTTGTATGTCTTCTAATTATAGCACTGGGGATTCCTCAAAGGGAACACCACTGTATCGTTTGGTCTGAAATTTTGTTTTTATGTGAGTGTATGTGCACTTGTGTGTGTGTGTGTGTGTGCACACGAGTGTGTAATTATCTTCTATATGTATACATATCTATATGTATACATATATACATACACTCACACACATAAACATACACCGTAGTGATCAGATGTGTGTAATTATCTTTTATATGAACCCAACAATGGGCAAGTTTGAGCTACAAAATTCAGGTAAGATTACACACAGGCATTTTTACATAAGAATTTACTCAATAACATACTTACACATAAACTAGCCATGCAACACTTATTGAATGATGGTAACTTAATATGCTCATTTCAATACAATTTCAGAACTCAAACAATTAGAAAGGAAAAAATTGCAGGCTATGAATAACTTTAAAGTTTAATCATAGCGAAATGTGTTAGAACTTCTGAAGAACAACCCCTTCTATTTAATATTCTTTTCTACTTTAGGCACAAGGCCTAAAAATTTGGGGGAGGGGGCTAGTCAATTAGATTGACCCCAGTATGCAATTGGTACTTAATTAATCAACCCCAAAAGGATGAAATGCAAAGTCAACCTTGGTGGAATTTCAACTCAGAATGTGGCAACAGATGGAATACTGTTAAGCATTTCACTCAGCATGCTAACATTTCTACCAGCTTGCCACCTTCCATCTATTTAATATTAGATATATATTGAAAGTAAACAGAGAAATTATCATAACTCAACACATCTGTCTTCTTCATCTTCATCTTGACTGTACCCATTGTATGCTTTGGAATTATGAACTTAATAAGCAATTATATGAATTATGCATACAATCTGAACCTAAACACTTTGGATTTATGCAAAGAGTAAAACTTAGTGGGATATCAAACAGCCAAAATTGGACCATAGTGCAAAACCTCTAAATGGAAAAGGAGCCCATCCACCCTTCAACAGGTCTTATTTTTAGTCCTGCTGTGTGTCCAGATACCCACCTTACAAGAGTAGCAAGCTACTCAAGCGTGGGAGCCAGTTTGGTTGTGAACCACTTGACCATGGAACTGGTAGTACTAGTTTACATGGTACCAGTAACAGGTTTCATCAGTCTGTAATAAAATCCTTGACCTGACAATATTGAACAACTACTTTTTACACGTGCCACGAAGGCGATACTGGGCACAGGTAATTAACAAAATAAGAAAGAAATATAAGGAACCATAGAAACATGGCTATAGCATGGCTGTACTACCAAAAAGCCCTTTGACAGTACACCACATGAGTGAATTATCCCAGCACTGCAATTAGCTAAAGTTCCCGTACCTCTAGTAGCTGCCATCCACCATCTAACCCAAAACCAATACAGCTCCCTACTCCTTAGAGGTGACAACAAAGACATCAAATTTGCCACTATATGCCATAAAAAAGCATCTGTTAGAGTAATAGTTTGTGAGTACTACTCTTTGTTCCCTCATTAAACCTCTTACCATATGTAATCACAAAATATTGCAACTATAGGAATAGCTCCATCACTCGCCTTTTCTTTGTCGATGACCTGAAGCTGTATGGGCCAAGTGTTAACCACATCAAAATGTAACTGGACCTTCATAACCCAGTTCTTTAAAGACAATGCAATGAAATTTAGTGAGTTCAAATGTGCATTTCTGGCATTAAAATGTGGGGAACTTGTGCCCCTCTCCAAGACACTAAACATGAATTACCTAATGCCAATAACAATGGAACAATAAAATAATTTATGTCATGGTAAAGTATAACTATTTAGAAATATCAAATCTAAAATACAACCCCACCCACAAAGATTAGATAAACAAAATCTTCTGTGATTTTAGATAGAGAATAACAATTTATAAAGTAGACAGAATGAAAAATTTAGTGAAATAAGATATGAATGATATGATTAGAGGCTGCATCGACAACAACTACTGAATTGACCAATGAAAAACAGAACAGACAATTAATTAGCAAATGAAACAACAACAGCCTGTATACAATGCCTTGATAGTAGATCAACATCAGAAACTAGTCAATGAAACTATTGCCATAGAAAAAAAGTGATCTTGCTCCAATGCAGATAAAACTAATTCAAATGCTGAAAGAAGAAAGTTCTTGATTGAAGATCATAGTAGCATGAAATTAAAGATGAGAAAAAAGAATTAATTTCAAATTATATATTCATCATGAATTGAGTATTGTGTCCCACTTTCATTAAGCATCTGAACACACACACACACACACACACACACACACACACACACACACACACACACACACACACACACACACACACACACACACACTATGCACATGCACACACGTTTACATACTTACATTCAACTACTTGTTTACAAATGTAAACTATGATATGAATGTTTATATTAGATATTTAGTTATCTATACATCCATCTATCTATTTACATATCTCTGTGTGTCTGTCTGTTTATCTATTAGTTTGTCTTCTTGATTGTTTATCTCTTTTTCACTGTGTCCATTTGTCTTTAAATGTGCATGTGTATGCATTTAATTCTATGTGAATGTGTGTCTATCTGTCTCTCATCATATTTTTGTCTCTCCTCTATCACACATTTGTCTAGAATTTGCAATTTTAAGACATTATTAATAAAAAGAAATAAGGAAATCATAAATGAATAATATAAGAACAACAACAACAACAAAATAATTTACCTACTTCATCTCTACAGAATCAATGATATAGTATAGTTAGAATGAAAGCTTGTGGTGAAAGAAGACAAAAATTTAGAATTCAGAATTTTCCAGGAATTGAAAATGCTTATAAATTTAATCACTAAGATAACTTCATATGACAGCTATATAAATTTGAAGGATGTAATGATAACATTCCAACTTCCTCCAACAAGATAAAAAAATGGATAGATAGATAAATAAATAAATAAATAAATAAAATCAAACGTTTTTACTCAGTTACAAATTACCTTTTGTATTTTTTTCTTTGTAGGATATGGGATGGGAGGGCTATTTAAAAATTTACATTTTTGCATAACTTTGAGGAATCTTAACAAAAAAACTTGCCAATAACTGTCCAAACATGCAAGTCTTGATGCTTTGTTTCTATTTGGTTGTTATTATATTGTTAGTTCAAAGAAGGGAAGTTAGGTGCTTGAAAAATTTAAGGGTATTCTTGCCTGGCATGAGATTAGATATAATGATGTCTAGATGCCCATTTGTTGAAGTTGTTAAAGGCTTCTGTCTGAATGAAAAATAAACATGTGGATGGAAAAGAAAAGGCTGTTCTGGAGAAAAGATGGATAGAATAGTGTTAGCATGAAGAAACAAATAAAGAGGTGAGGATACTGAGTTCAATTTAAAATGTTTACAAATTGGAATTAATTAGTTTGTCATGAGAAAGAGAGGAAGCTTGATGTTGTATGCAGAGAAAAATTTTGAAGAAAAATTGTTTCCTGATATTGCTGAATATAGACCTGAAGCTGTTTCTAGCAGTCGAGTGTCCATCACTGAAAAGACCAAAGAAGTTCAAAATCATGTGATTACATAGTCTTAGTGCTGATGGTGGCAGGGATTTATCTTCCCTGTTAGCAATATAGATAAGAGGGCCTTTTGCTCCAAAAGCCAATATGAGAGATTTCCTCATGGTAACTACCACAGTAAAGTTTGTTCTATAATCACTCAGTATTAATACTGCCTCTGTCACTAATAGATATGAAGATAGTAAGTTTAATGAAACAAAAGCTGTTGTTGTAGTGATACAAGAAACTAAAAGAAGGCAGATACAAGTCAAAGGTTACTGGGATCATTATTCTAAAAAAAAATGTTTGAAAAATTGTCAGATGGATGACATTAATCTATTGAGACTAGATTTAGCTTGGTCATATTCAACATCTTCTATGGTATATATAACAATCAAAAATTTGAAGGGACAAGGCTTAAGTAAAATGAAATGGCTCAACCAGAAATAAGATAGGCATTCAGAAATAGATTTTTCGGAGGAAGATTTCTTTTTGTTTATTCATTAATTAATTTTACATTTGCTTTTCTGTGCTAGTATGGGTTTAATGAATAGATATCAAGGTATTGTTATATATATATATATATGTATGTATTGTTTCATTGCAGCCACAATTTATTCATCTGGCCCAGTTGTGGAATTATTTACAAGAGGAAATGGTACTTCTGAGTGTATTCAGCAATGTGGCAACTTCTCTGGGTTCTTTCTCAAAAGTAAGTATTTATATATGTGTTCACTTCATTATCATTGTAATCATCATCATCGTCACCATCGTCGTCATCATCATCATCATTTAATATCCATTTTCCATGCTGATGGTTGGATAACAACTGGCAAATCAGAAAACTGCATCAAACTCTACTCTCTATTTTGGTATGATTTTGTATGAGTGGATGCCCTTCTTAACATCAACCACTTTATAGTATGTACTGGGTGTTTTTTACCTGGTGTCAGCAGCAGCAATTATTATTGGTTTTATTCAAAACACCTTCATGTTCAAAGCATATCATTTGCATTTATGTTGTTTTTTTATTTATAAGGTCACACTGTAGCTTTTCATCATCTGGCACAAGATCACCTCCACCAGTACCCCACCCTCTCAAAGGATCTTTGTCTTGCAAGTTACTTGGTCACCCTACCAGTGTTGGCGCCATGTATAAAGCATTCAGTCCACTCTACAAGGTGGTTGGTGTTAGGAAGGGCATCCAGCCCCCCCCCCCCCCAAAAAAAAACATGCCAAAACAGACACAAAACTCTGGTGCAATCTTCTGCCTGGCCAGCTCCTGTAAAACTGTCCAACCCATGCCAGCATGGAAAGTGGATATTAAACAACAACAATCATGACAACAATGATGATGAAGGTAGTCTGAAAAAGGAAGAGGCATTGCCAATATTCCTAGACTAGTAAGATGGAATCGGTTGATAGTTCCCTTCAACAGCTATGGGATAGAATTCCAAAGGGTTACACTTCTAATGGTGTAAGACTGACTAAAGTGATTATTATAGAAGCTGGATGTGAGACACAGTAGATGATGGTTTTGGAAAGAAGAGTATTCTACATGTACCTTAAGAAATTCTTTGAAGAACTGCAAATATAATTTATTATTTTTAATGCTTTTAGTTATTGGACCGTACCCATTCAGGAGTATTACCTTCTAATGTATAGTCAATTATATCAATCTCAGTAATTATCAGGCCATTAAGAATGAAATGTCCAATTTTCTTATGCACCAAGTTTGACAGTCGTTAACTCTAATGTTTTATCCTGACAATTCTTTGTTTTACAACATTGAAGAGTTACATCATCACTTTTCAAAATGCAATTCATGGTGTCTGATTATATTGTGAGTTTTCTCTTGTAAATCAATTCTTGCAATCCCCTGGATAGATCAAAACTTCGTGTTGTTTATGAATATGAGTTCCATCTTGGAACCAGTGCATCTCAGACAGCTTCAAACATCAATGAGGTGTTTGGTGAAGATGTGGCGATGTATGTTGATGGTTTGAGAAGTTCCGGTCTGGTGACTTTACTCTTGAAAATCAGCCCTACGGTAGACCTGAGACCAAGGTGGATAATGATGAGTTGTGAAACTGTAGTGGAAGTAGATACATCTCAAACTATATGTGAGTTAGCAGCAACATTTGATGTTTCGGTTCCAACTGTATTGGGTCATCTGAAAGAAATTGGCAAGGTAAAGAAGCTGGACAAGTGTGTACCACACGAACTGAATGAGCATCAAATGAGACATCGTCTTGAAACTTGCCTAAAAGCAAACCATTTTTGCATCATATTGTCATGAGTGATGAAAAATGGACCCTTTTCAACAATAGCAAGCGTTCTGCATGGTGGTTGGATAGAGATGAAGTGCCAAAACACAATCCAAAAAAGAATATCCACCAGAAAAAGTTAATGGTGTCTGTTTGGTGGTCCAGCGCTGGTGTCATCCACTACAGCTTCATGAGACCTGGTAAGTCAATTACAGTGGATGTATGCATCAACCAATTAGATGAAATGATGAGTGAACTTGCAATTAAAAAAACCGAGATTGGTCAATAGAGACAAGCCAACTCTCTTGCAAGACAATGCTCAGCCACATGTTACACAAAGAACACTACTCAAATTATAGGAACTGAACTTGGAAGTACTCTGTCATCCACCATATTCACCAGATCTTGCACCAGCTGACTACCACTCTCTGAGTGGTTGGCGTTAGGAAGGGCATCCAGCTGTAGAAACTCTGCCAAATCAGACTGGAGCCTGGTGTTGCCATCCGGTTTCACCAGTCCTCAGTCAAATCGTCCAACCCATGCTAGCATGGAAAGCGGACGTTAAACGATGATGATGATGATGATAGACAATTTTTTGCAAGGAAAAAACTTCAAATCTGAAGAAGATGCAAAAATAGCCTTTCTTGATTTAATCACCTCTTGCCCTCCAGAATTCTTTGCTGCCAGCATAAATAAGCTATCAATAAAATGGCAAAATTGTGTTGATAATTTAGGTGCATACTTTAATTAACTGCATTACTTTTTGCTAAGATAAAGTAAAATAAACTTTCAGTTCAAAATTGGATATTTCATTCTTTAATGACTTGATATTTTACCACTTGATGCTTATTTCATTGGTGAAAAGTCAAAAGTGGATCTGAGCCGGACTTGAAGTGACTATGTAACTAAACATATAAGGTGCTTTTGTCCAACATTCTACTAATTCTACTTTTTCTCTTTCTCTCTCTCTCCTTCACACACACACACATACACACACACTACATTACTGTCTTCAATCCTAAGACTCTTAGAGCTAGGTGCTTGCTTTCCATTATGTTATAAGTGAACAAGATCACAACACTCTCCCAGAATGGACTGGAATGATATAAAATGAAGTGTTTTCCCCAAGAATATGATGCACTGCTGAACTGGGAAAGCAGTCAACACTTTTAGTTAGAGTTGTAAATATGTAGTTATTTAATAACAAGTTGACTCAGTTCCAACATTACTTAAAGTTTCTCAGATGTACAGAGTCAGAGTTGTAACGAACCCAACTGGAGAGAAAGGGAAATAAATGAGAGTTGCATTTCTTACTTCACTACAGGATATTCTGGAATAGGCTGCAACTTCCAGTAGGAGTGCTGACAGGTTGCATTGCCACTGATTGATATAAAAAGCGAAGTATCGTGAAATTCTCTTTCTTCCTCTTCTTGCCTGGCTCAGACACACACAGCTAACCTGATGTCTCGGACTTGCAACAAGGAGCTCTATATTAGCAGCCTTTAGATAAAACAACATGTTTATATATATCTACACTGTATTCTATGCATTCACCTTTGTACCATTCAAGTTGATATAAATATAGCATGTATTCAGAAACTGTCAGAATATACCATTTGGAAAACCCACATGCCATTCACTAAAGAGTGAAGAGAATTTAAAAGAACTTTTTAATGGCTTCTAGGTGAGAATATTTAGGCCTATATTGGTCAGTTTAGTTCATTGGTTAAGCAGCAACTGTTGTTGCTTCTATTATGTGCTCCACAAGGTAGAGCAGACAGTATATTAATATTTGGTAGCCAAAGGATTGAGGGATTGGACACTAAACTCCACTTGCGAAGACCTGTTGAGGCAAGTGAAATCGAAATCGAGTTAAATTGGACACTAAACTCCACTTGCAAAGACCTGTTGAGGCAAGTGAAATCGAAATCAAGTTAAATTCGACGACTGGCACCCATGCCAACATCGTCTCCTTCATTGGACACGAAACTCAGCTTGCGAAGACTTATTGGGGTAAGTGAAAGCGAAATGGTGATGGCACTTGTGCCCAGCGTCGCCTTTCTGGCACTTGTGCCCACGGCATGTGTAAGGACTTTCGAGCGAGATCGTTGCCAGTGACTGGCTCTTGTGCGGGTGGCACATAAAATACACCATTTTGAGCGTGGCCGTTGCCAGTACCGCCTGACTGGCCTTCGTGCCGGTGGCACGTAAAAGCACCCTCTACACTCTCTGAGTGGTTGGCGTTAGGAAGGGCATCCAGCTGTAGAAACTCTGCCAAATCAGATTGGAGCCTGGTGTAGCCATCTGGTTTCACCAGTCGTCAGTCAAATCGTCCAACCCATGCTAGCATGGAAAGCGGACGTTAAACGACGACGATGATGATGATGATGTGTGTGTGTATGTATGTATGTATGTAGGTAGATAGGTATGTGTGTGTGTGTGTACACATGCATGTGTGTGTGTGTGTGTGTGCACATGCAGGTGTGTGTGTATATGAATATAAATATGAATATATATATGTGTATAAAGAAGAGAAAAGTTGAAAATAAACTTGGAGTCTTTAAAAAGATTTACTTATATTTACATAACAAGTTTCACAATTTCCAGGAGTAGTGAGATATAGAACAACCTGGATCTGTGCCATATTGGTGTGGCACTCTGACTGGAGTCAAGAACTTTGCTCCTTTTTTATGGCTCAAATTGCCATCAGTTGTGGTGAATAGTCATGAGATGAGTCATGTGTCTGTATGAATGATAATTGTGCCCAAAGTGAAAGCTGCTTTAATCCAATAAATATGTAATGTAATAGCATGAATAGCAGATTGCCAGAATAGCTGAAAATAGAAAAATGGCTAATTTGTTTGTGTATATGGTTTTCTATGCTTTTGTATGTGAGAACGTGAACTACAATATTATAATTCTTTTTTTTTGATATATTGTTATAGCTTAATCAGTATTATTATTTGTTTGTTGCACATGGTGTTGTTGTATTTAAGAAAACTTTTAACTAATTCTTTATTTTTCTGCTGAACTAACAGGTCCACACTAATATTTTCCCTGATTCTGTTATAAATCCAATGTTGAAAGGAATTGAGATAACAAATGACCTCGCAAGAATGACTTCAGTAAGTCCTGTTTTACAATTCTAAATCTAAAGTGTTATTAACGGAATTTAAGGTTGTTAATTCTGACAGGTAAAAGATTGACACTTGTTTTCATACAACAATCTTTTTATAACCAAAAACTTCGTTGATATCATTTGCTTATAGCTTTAGGAACAATAATGATTTAGAGTAGCCATTTATTGACAACTAGTATATTACTAGGGGTTTTGGTGATGCTACTTACTAACAAACCAAGGTATTAGTGGTGACTTATTTTATTAACTGGCCTTTGACTGTGGCATTAAGACCTCCTATGGTTCCATCTGCCTCTCTCCTCTTGCATCATAAATTTCCAGTCAGACTATTGGATTGCATTATGCACTAACTTTGGTGTGCCACAAAGTCTTCTTTATTTCTTCCACACACTTCCTTCATTCATGAATCACCTCCTAACTATTAATTCTAATCACACACAGGCACCTACACACTTGATATCACCCATCTCTTCCCTGTAATTTTCAACACATAGACAGCATCAACATGCAATATAGACACATTACATCAGACTTCCATGGAGACCTTGAAGGCATCCAACAAATAAAGAGATGAAAACCTGACCTGCTTCACCAGCACAAAAACTCAGAGCATAATCTCCTTCAACAACACCAGAAGTCAGAATATAATCTCATTGACTTACATAAAGACTCAGTACCTACACATACCAAGGAAACAGTCTTGAACTGATATCATTGATAATGATTTTAATGATATTGGTATTAAGAATGTTATGATATTGGTGGCCTTTTTCGTCTTGCCTGCTCTTATATTTCCATTTGCTGCTAGGATGCATTATAGAAATGTAAATAACGTCAGTATTTGATTGTACTTTATTTTATTAAACTTGGAAGGATGAAAGGCATAAATGACCATGGCAAGATTTGAACTCAAAACATAAAAATGGTCATGACTAAACACTGATAGACATTTTGTCTGACTCTCTGATGACTCTGCTGATTGGTGATGATACTGATGGTGATGTTAGGTGGTGCCACTACTACAGCTCCTTCTACTCATGGTGTGAAGGAAGCAGACAGGTGGAGATGGAACATTAAGTTTTAAATGGCTGTTATTTTATGAGCAAATCAATTTTTGCTTCATTTTGGATTTACTTCTGGCTTATATTATTAGTGATGAAAGTGACAAAAATAATGTTGATGATGATGATGGCATTGATGATAACAGTGATGTTGGTGGTGGTGGTTAGATAAAAAAAAGTTCTGTTTCAGTCTATCATGCCAATCTACTTTTCTCAAGAAAATGGGTTTTTTTTTGAAAATGGAATCAAGAAATCGTTCTCATTGTTGTTGATTATGTTTTCATTTTATTTTAATGCCACATTGGAATGGAAACACTGCATGTGATTGTTTTATATGTAGACATCCATCCATACACATACATATGCTTATATATGTATGTATTTAGACATTCACACAAATGCACAAACAATAATATATATTCACATATGTAAATATAGTTGGTCGTAGATATAAATGCATGTGTGCATATATCTGAATGTATGTTTGGGTCTATGTATACATGTATATGTGTGTGTGTGTGTGTGTGTGTGTGTGTGTGTTTGTGTGTTTGTGTTTCATTTTCATATGTATAAATGAATATAAAATAAAATTTACACACACATACACACATGCATGCGCATATGCATATATAGATGCGCATGCACGCAAAAAACACAAACATACACAGACACAGACACACACACACACACGTATGCACACACACACACACACACACACACACACACATGCACACTCTTAAACACATACAAGAAATTTGAAGTGTAGTAGATATGTGTGTGAACTGAAAATATTTTGTTTTAACTCTATAAAGCTGTTTCTCATTGTAGCAAGAAAGATATCGTGTTTCTTAACCTATACAACAATATCATACTACTACTACTACTACTACTACTACTACTAATACTACTACTACTACTACTACTAATAATAATAATAATAATAATGATAATAATAATAATAATAATAATAATAATAATAATAATAATAATCCCTTCTACTACAGGTACAAGGCCTGAAATTTGGGGGGAGAGGATTAGTCAATTACATCGACCCAGTAGTCAACTGGTACTTAATTTATCGAACCTGAAAAGATGAAAAACAAAGTCAACTCAGCAGAATTTGAACTCAGAACATGGTGACAGACACAATACCGTAAAGCATTTCACTTGGCATGCTAACGATTCTGCAAGTTTGCTGCCTTAAATGATAATAATTATAATTAATAATTTGTTTGATGTTGACATAATAATGGAAAAGATGGAGAAACACAGACTACTAAAAAACGAAACTGCAAGAATGTGAGCAATGTGGAGAGTAACTGTTATCCCAGGAGTTGTAGGGACACTCAGAGCATTAACAACGAAGTTCAAGAAATCATCATCATCATCACTGTTTAACGTCCGTTTTCCATGCTGGCATAGGTTGGATGGTTTCACTGAAGTCTGGGAAATTGGAATCGACATGAGGGTAGAGCAGGCCCAAAAAGCCGCTCTATTTGGGGACAGCTAGGATTTTGAGATTGGTGCTTGGGTGTTGAGTGTCTTCCACGGTAAGTTAACATCCAAGTACCAAAGCTTATAATTTGCAGAAAGAGACACAGTGAGACCTCTGAGAACAAGTTGCTGTCCACTCTCACAGAATCAATCAGAGCAAGTAAGACCAAGAACTCTGAGAAGTAAAATAATAATAATAATAATAATAATAATAATAATAATAATAATAATAATAATAATAATCCTTTCTACTGAAGGTACAAGGTCTTAAATTTTGAGGGATGCTTAACTGGTATTTAATTTATTGACGCTGAGAGGATGAAAGGCAAAGTTAACCTTGGCAGAATTTGAACTTAGAATGTAGTGACAGGTGAAATACTGCTAAGCACTTCATCCAGCATGCTAATGCTTCTGCCAGCTCACTGCCTTAATAATGATGGTGGTGGTGGTGGTGGCGGCGGCGGCGGCGGTGGTGGTGGTTATTCCTTGCGATCAAAATTTAGCGGCGAAAGAATTTGACAAGATCAGTAAATATAAAGACTTGCTAATATAAATTGAAAAAATGTGGCACCTCAAGGCGACTACCGTGCCAGTGATTGTAGGATCTCTAGGAATGATAAAAAAAAAGGTACTGAAACCTATTTGAAAATGATACCAGGCTTACCATCTCTACAGGAGGTGCAAAAAATCGTGTTAACTGGAATGACTCATGTACTGAGAAGAGCATTACCACTGGGAAAACAACATCCATTCATGAATTTATTTATTTATTAATTTTTTTTTACATACATATTTCACCTGTGAATTTGCGTGTGTAAACTAGGAATGCTTACAATGAGTTTCTCTGCCCTAGGTGTACGGAAAACACTCGGTGAGAAATGGAAGAAAATTTGAAGAAAGAAGAAAAAAAACATAATAATAATAATATTAATACACCAACAGTAACCAGTAATCTGTTTACAAATAATACAAAGAACTGACATTTACTGACTGGCTGCTCATTTGAAAAGTAATATTGTCATACCAGAACAAATGTTCTAATGTAAGAGGATGTAAGTCTATAAAGAGCAACTATTTGTTAACATAGCAGTTATTGAAGACTGCAGTAAACAAAAATTAAAAACATAAGCTTACATAAATTGAATACTGAAAAGCGTTTGACAGCAAAACATTGGTGAGACTACATATAAACAATCTCCAATTAGGCTTCTATAAACAAAACAAAAAAAAAATGAAAGAAAAGAAGAACTTGATGACATCATGAAAAATCTGACCAATGAAACTCAACAAGTACAACTGAATTTCTTTGATCAATGTCAGCAAAAATACAGGTGAATCAAAAGTTGTTGATTGAAAATCAGTTAATTTTTGATTTAGCTGTTAACTTATAAAACTGGATAGTCTCAGAAAGGCAACAGATTTGAACAGACGATGGACAAAGTTGTGTTTTAAGTTAATCTAAGTTCAGTATCAATTGTTGTTCCAACAATCTAACTGCTACTCACTTAAAAATCAACCATAGTAGGGGACACTCATATTCTCTCAATGACCCTCCTCTCCCTTTCTCTCTCTCTCACTCTCTCTCTCATCTACTCACAACCATACAAGCTGTCCTACAAAATCAGTAACAGAAGCACAACACTCTCTATTACTCTGTTATTTTCCCTAGATCCTTGTCTCATGCTCACCAATCAGGTCACAATATTCATCTCATTTTTCTGATTTTATTCTATTAGTTTCTTTTTTTGGAGCCATCATGTTCCATTTCAGTCTTTTAACAATGAAACAAATGGTAAATTGAAAATATTAGACTTCTCTTTTTTTCTTTGGATTCTTTCATTATTGTTAAATTAAGCATATTGTTAAAAGAGTATATCATTTATGCTTCGTCAAAAATGGAAAATTCAAGAACATTGTATGATAAAGAGAATATGGTAAAATTAAAAAAAACTCTCATATTCCTATAAGAAGAATTTTCAAGGAGACAATATATATATATATATATATATATATATATATATATATATATATTGTCTCCTTGAAAATACTTCTGGAAATAGCTGTAAGACCTCCTTTTTATAAATGTTCTAAAATCTTCACAGCCATGGTTTTTTTATCTCATTCTGAAAAAAAAAAAATTATATATATATATATATATATATATATATATATATGATAATGTGTGTGTGTGTGTGTGTTTATGTATATATATATATATATATAATTTTTATTGTGGAAATATGATGAGATACTTTGTCTTTGTAAAAAATATATTTGTCTTTGCAGTGCAATCAAAAAGTCAATGTTGCTGTGGTAAAACAGTACACAAATGTTGAATGGCTGTTTCCTGATAATACCACAAATTTTGACAAGTTGAATTTAGAATGTAGGGTAAGCTTTATAACCATTATTTCCCTAGATAAGCATCCATTATTTAATTGAAAGAAATAATTTTTTTTTTCTTTTTTGTTAGGATGTATTAACTGTAAGATTTGTAGTTAGATCTATTATGTTATTTAATCCTGACCAATAGTAATACTTATGTAAAATGTATTCTTGCTATGACCAATACACCCCTTTTTCAGACAGTATATTTAAAATCAAGTTTTCAAATGGATCTTATATTTTTTTAAGGGGACTAGCATAGGATTTGAGGAAAATTTAGCTGCTATTTCTTGGTAATTGTTCCTTGTTAACTCATATAATTGAGAGAATTAAAATGGATAAGAGAATAAATAGTGGCAGTACTATAAAATCCTACTAGAGTTGTCCTAGCAATTCAACACCACTTGGACCTTTTGGGGTAGATAAGAAACTGTAAAGAGTTCAAGTCTGCCACAAGTGTTTTATCATGTTACCAGACAAGATACACTATATGCATCAATTCCTTCACTTGTTAGGAATACAAACTAGATATTCTGAGAATGGTTTTTTTAGGCTCTATTTCTACATCTGATCGCTTTTATGTATCATTTGTTAGAAAGTTCTGAAGTCTCTTAGCATAAGAATCAGCAAATGCCATGTAAACTTAATCTGCTGTCTGGTTTGATATCATCACCTGGTCCTTGGCTGCCCTTAACTGAATCCACTTTGTTGTAAACATTCAGAACAGGTCTCTGATTTGAGGATACTTTCCTCCCTCCCCCTCTCCCTTCCACCAGTCTTAAAGGCCCTATAAAATATCATGGGCTCTGGCCTTCCTCCTGATTAAGCGATAAGAAAAATTGTTCACCCCAGTTTAGATGTGGTTGTGTGGACAAAATATTGGATTGCCAATGCATGACTTTTGAGTATGAATCAACTAAATACATCTTACACAAGACACTAAATTTAACAAGTCATTTTCAGGAAAAGTTATCAAATCTTAAAATGTGAATGTTTATAGTTCCTCTCTGTACCTGTCCCCAAGGAAACATTTCCCAAATGCTTTTTAAGAAAACGTATTGTTGCAAATATATTGTGGAAATTGCTTGTGATATTCCATTCCAACAAGGTGGTTAGCTCTGTGATACAAAAGTTTTTTGATCACTATCAAACGTCTGGTTCTAATAGCAACAAACTCTTCAGCATTTTTGTTGCCATGAGGATCTGAAAGCTTACTAAACTTCCCTTGATCTTTCTTTATCACCAGGTACCTTTCACTTCCAATACATACAAGACTACACGAATTGTATTTATTCCTCTTGAATAAATCTGTCAATGAATTCTCTCCTGTATTTTTTTGTAGGGTTTCTGTCCTGTGACACTGTGCAAATATGAAGGTCTGCTATTGCGTGGTAACAGTGATATTGGAGTTGCAAAGTACCAAAACTATTATTATGCTTTTGCTTCAAAAGAGGATGCCTATGAATTTGCTGAAGACGCAGACAAGTAAGTAAAATACTCTTAATTTTATACATTTTACCATACAGCATATGATGTAATCTGTTAAGTGTAGAAATAGCTGAATGGATGAGGTTTTGGAGATTTGCTCACGAATACATATTCACTACAGGCATTTGTGTGTGTGCATGTGTGTGTTAGTACGAATATTCTATGTTGCTTCTTAAGTTGCACCTATCTGCCAGATCATTTCAGAATGTTGGCTAATTTAGACGCACATATTATCCAGTGAGTATATTTGTGTTCACCTCAGCATCATGAAACTGAGACTAAGCACCAGTTTTTAAAGGCTTCTTTTGGTTTTCAGAGATATTTAATCTCTCCTTCTTGTCTTCTATTATAATTTCATTCACATCTAAGATGCTTTATAGGAACATTAATTCAACCCAAATACTTGTCTAGTATTTTATTTTATTGACTTTGTAAAGATGAAATGCAATGTTGACTTCAACTGAATTTGAACTCAAAATATAGTTACATTGACACATGTGAGGCACTTGTGCTGGTGGTACGTAAAGGCACCTGTGCCAGTAACATGTAAGAGGCACCAATGCCATTGACACACAAAAGGCACACAGTGTACTCTATGAAGTTGGGAAGGGCATCCAACTGTAGAAACCAAGCCAAAACAGACTGGAACATGGTGCAACTCTCCAGTTTACCAGTTCCAGTCAAATTGTCTAACTCATGCCAGCATGGAAAACATATGGTAAACGGTGGTGGTGGTGGTGGTGGTGGTGGCAGCAGCTGATGTTGTTGTTACTGTTGTTGTTGCTGTTGTTGTTGTTGTTGCTGTTGTTGTTATAATTTGGGTTTGTCTCAGGTTTGGTCTTATTCCAAGTAGGAATTATGTGGATAGTGAGTTATTACCTGTATGTAACCTTAGGTATCCACAAGTTTCCAGCAGTCTTTCAAGTGCTTAGAAACATCCTGGTTAATCCTTGCTGTCCCTAAGAGACAGACTTTCTGTAGCTCTACCGGGCATTCTATTTTAATCTCCCTCACCCCTTAGTCTATATCTTGGCTTACTATTCTCAGCACACCAATTATTATAGGCATGACCTTTTCTGTTCACATGCTCCAAATATTTTCTATTTCAAATTTCAAGGTTTTTTTTTTCCTTCCTCTTTCTTTACAATCCTAGAATCAAACAGGCATGATGTGTTGATAAGTAAGCAACTTTGCTTTTTCTTATCTATAATTGTTATGTCTGGTCTATTATTTTCTAATTTTTTGTTTGTTTGAATTGGAAAGTTCGACCAAACCTTACATTTCTCTGACCGTAGTACTCTTTCGACTCGGTGATTGTACTATGTGTTTCCAGCTTCAAATCCCCATTTCTGGCACAGTTTCCAGTGTGTAACTTTTCCAGTGTGTAACTTTTACAATCAGAGTGTGGTTGCTTTGTCATTTTCTGAGATCTTTTCTGGGTTGTGCCTATACCATCATTTTTCTGTTGTCATTCCATAGTGTTGGCATAGCTTCCAGTGTATATAGATCCCAACTCTGTGGTGTCTGTGGATATATTCCGTTTTTGCCAGGACTGGGCAGCCAGAGACAATTTGATTTATTGTTTCTTCCCCATCACCACATATCCAGCAGTTACTTGTATTTTTCTTCATTATGTGTTTCTAGTGATTTCTGGTGGGAAGGCTTTGATCTTGTGCTGCAATTAAAAATCTTTCAGTCTCTGCTTTGAGTCCTGAGTTTCTCAGCCATTGTTAGGATTTTATTTTGTCCATTTCTTTTCTGTTTAGCTTATCCCAATATTCCCCATGTAAGAGCTTTTCTTGCCATCATTATATCATGATACTTTGTTGTTCCTGTTTTAGTTTGGATTTCAGTTGTTTTACAACTTTTGTTGTTTCCTCTTTTTTCTTCATAGTTGTCAGGTACTGTGACTTCTTTCTTGTATTTTTCAGCTTCCTTGAAGACAGAAAACAGCTTTTTGTTTTGCTCATGCTTTGTAGCTATTTGTACCAGTTTTTCTTGCTTCTGAATTAGGTATTTCTGTAATCCTATGGTGGTTATTTTATAATAGTTTTTTTAGTTGTATAAGGTCTCTACCACCTTCAATTCATTGAAATCTTTTGGATTTCTCTAAGACATTGTTCTCCTGGGATCTTATCTAGATGTTTATCACATCCCTTTTTTATCACACCCAGGGCACCTACAATGACTGGAACAGTTCTCACTTTAAGATGTCACATCTTTTGTATTTCAATTTCCAGGTCCTTATATCTACTTAAGTTGTCAAATTCCTTGACAGATATATTTTTATCAGTGGGAACACTTACATCTATTAGTCTAGTCTACAAGTATTTTGTTCCCCGTCTTTCATAATCATGTCTGGTCAATTAGCCTGGATCGTTCTGTCAGTGTTGACTGGAAAATCCCAGAGGATAGTGAAATTTTTACCTTCAACAACTGGTTCAGGATGATGTTCATACCAGTAAGCAGGACTGTTGATTTTGTAGTGTTTACATATTTTCCAATGTAAATACTGTCCTACCCTATCATGGCGATTTCTCTATTTGTTTGGTGTCAGTACAGGACATCCCGAGACGAAATGGTTTATTGTCTCATCAAATTTATTGCAGCATCTTCATTTAGGGTCAGAACTGTTTTGAAGAATGTTAGCCTGGTAGTTTTTGGTAACCAAACTTTGATCTTGTGCCGCCAATGGGAAACCTTCAGTCTCTGCTTTCAGTTCTGAACTTCTCAGTCACTGATGGGTTGTTGCTTGATCTATATCAGCATTTCAACTTTGAAGTATATACTGTCTATGCAACGGCTTCTGGCTCCACTGCTCCCCAATTTGTGTCTACCCATTCTTTTTTGCAGTCTGCTTGATCCATTTTGCTTGTTTTGTGGCAGTGGTTTCAGGTTTTTCATCTAATGCAGGGTTAATGCCAAGTTCTCTTGTGAATTTGCAAGCTTCCTTGACAATAGAATGTGATTTTTTGCTGCTTTCATGTTATCATTTTAATTTTTATTATTATTATTGTTGTTGTTGTTATTATTATTAAATACCACAGACATTTTGTCTGATGCCCTTATTATTCTGTCAATCCACACATCATTGATATATATTTTACATTTCCCGTGCTGACTATAGTTCATTCCATCTCTATTAGTGTTGGCGATTTACCTTCTTAACATTATTTTTATTTCATATACTTTAGAAAACGTTAATCCAGTAATATTAACATCTTTCTTCTTGTTATCCAACAGATTTGTGACTTCTGTCAGTGAAATTGCCAAAGTTAATCCCGAGTTAATACAATTGTTGGAATTGTATAACCAGTTTACTTCTATCACACCACAGGTTTGCTTGCATATTATTTCCATTTTGAGTATATGTTGTGTAAATATATTTAAGATTGGAAATGTGCTGTGCGTGAGAAGACCCGGCAAGCCAAGTGAGATCGTTGCCAGGGCCCCTGGACTGGCTCTTGTGCGGGTGGCACATAAGATGTACCATCCTGAGCGTGACCGTTGCCAGTACCGCCTGACTGGCCTTGTAGGGTTTTCGAGCGAGATCGTTGCCAGTGCCCCTGGACTGGCTCTTGTGCGGGTGGCACATAAAAGACACCATTTCGAGCGTGGCCGTTTTCGTGCGGGTGACACGTAAAAGCACCCACTACACTCTCTGAGTGGTTGGCGTTAGGAAGGGCATCCAGCTGTAGAAACTCTGCCAAATTAGATTGGAGCCTGGTGTAGCCATCCGGTTGCACCAGTCCTCAGTCAAATCGTCCAACCCATGCTAGCATGGAAAGCGGACGTTAAATGACGATGATGTGTGTTGCTCAAATATAAGCAAAATGTTTGATTTTGATGTAGTTTATCTCTAGGTCTAGCAGATCTATCATCTAATGCATTTCAGCCATAACTGACCCATTTCTTTGCATGTATATCAATGTATTCTTCTTTATATAAAATGGTGGATAATTTGAAGGGGATTTGGCTGCTATTTCTAGTCGGTTGAGAAGCTGCATCAAGAGTTTCTCATTAGCTATGTGTTGACTTATTTTATTCAGTGGTGATTGTATAGTACATGAGTTATTGTTATTGGTATGTGAATGTGTTATAGTATCAGTCATCGACTATGTAAAGGTATGTATTATGTAGTTTTAATGAGAAGTGATTGAATGAGTCAAGTATGTACTCTGTGAGTTAAGTAGCTGCCATGGTTATTTCGCCTGAAATGAGTCCTGATCATGTGGACCAATGATCGAAGATATTCCAGTATGATCATCATGTAATATTTTAAAGTTAAAGTGTATTTAGTTTTACATTATCCTGATGTTGGTGTGTTTACATCCCCCGTAACTTAGCGCTTCAACAAAAGAGACCAATAGAATTAGTACTTGACTCACAAAGTATAAATCCTGGAGTTGATTTCTTCGACTATTATTATTGTTGTTGTTGTTGTTGTTAAGGCAGCAAGCTGGCAGAATCATTAGCACACAAGGCAAGATGCTTAGTGGCATTTCATTCACCTTTATGGTCTAAGTTCAAATTCTGCCGAGGTCGATTTTGCCTTTCATCCTTTCGGGCTTGATAAATTAAGTATCAGTGAAACACTGGGGTTGATGTAATCGACTAGTGCCCTCATGCAAAATTTCAGGCCTTGTGCCTTTAGTAGAAAGGATTATTATTATTATTATTATTATTATTATTATTATTATTGTGACACGTAAAAGCACCTACTACACTCTCTGAGTGGTTGGCGTTAGGAAGGGCATCCAGCTGTAGAAACTCTGCCAAATTTAGATTGGAGCCTGGTGTTGCCATCCGGTTTCACCAGTCCTCAGTCAAATCGTCCAACCCATGCTAGCATGGAAAGCGGACGTTAAACGATGATGATGATGATGATCAATTCTTCTGTTATGCTCTGAGTTAAAATTCCTCTGGGGTCAGGATTATTATTATTATTATTATTATTATTATTATTATTATTATTATTATTATTATTATTATTGATTGTAATTAATGCTCTAACTGAAATGTTGTTTCAATGCAGAGAAAAGACAGCCACCATTATGTACATAAGCCTATTGTTAAATGTGAAAGTGGATCTCAAACAGACACACATTTCATTGAGAAGAACATTGTTAAATCCTATGAGTGGAATGAATGGGAACTTCGGCGAAAGGCTATTAAACTGGTGAGAAAAAAACTCATATAACATTGATGTTTAACTTCAAATCAGCACTCATTGAGCTTAGCTATTTTTTAAAGACTTTTCACTGCTAACTTCCTGTGCATATTCTATGTACTGTTCATATAATTTTGGTTATTTTTTCTGATGAGTTGTGGTGTACCTGAGCACTGTATACAATAAGTTCATTGTTATTTTTATTTTAAAGGCATTCCAAACATGGACACACTGTGTATTTATATGTTTATTTATTTTTTTTATATCCAGTAAGTGCAGGCATGGCTGTGTGGTAAGAAGCTTGTTTCTCAACCATATGGTTCTGGAAAGTTGACTCATTCAATGTCAGAATAGGTTTTTACAGAAAAAATATAATGAAGTTGACTTTTATTTATGCTGGTCGGTATAATGCTTATATTTTCAGTATAAATTTTCTAAAACCATTAAATGGTTAACTACTTTTTGAAGTTTGATGTTCATGCTGGTACTCACGGTCTGGGCCATATTTTACATTGCTTAGAGTTTCTACCTATTGCAATGGAGCCCAGCAATTTCCTTAAATAGATCAGTTTTTCTCCGCTTGGGGAGTCTGGCTTGCGTTTGCACCAGAAAGCTATTTGCTTGCTTTCTCCATGTTACAACACAGTGAAATTCCTCACTGCTGATATCGCTGCTATCAGCTCTTACTGCATCTAACGTCAACAACAACAACATTATAATTCATCCTTGCGCATGTAAGCTCACTAAGTGAGTATGACTTAGCATTCCTACAGAAACTTTCATTTTACCTTATACAATGTTTAATGTCATTTCACATTCATGTTGAATTATGCAGCAATCTTATGTTCTCTTCATAGAACACTTGTAATGTATGTATTACCAGTTCTTTTGGTATAGTAGATTTTTGCAATTCTTGTTTATGTCTCCTCACAAATAGGTATATTCTAACAAGTCGCTTCTTAAATTTCATACCTCTCTTGTTCAATAAATATTGAGTTAAACTTGTAAAGCTGTTTATTTTCTCCATTCGACTTTTAATGCTTATTTTAGCACGTTACCAAACTATCAGTTTGGTCGCTGGCTAAAATGGTAATGACAAATTTTGAAGTTTACTTGACATTTTATAAGTCTGAAAGGGATTAAAATTTCAATACTCCATATCAAAGGTTCCGACAAGAATAGGCAGAAAAATTAGAGCTTGAGACAAGAAGGCATTTTCGACCAATCAGAATTCTGTTTACATAATCAGTTTGATCAGTCACCTTCCTCTGTCGGTTGAGTAAAGTGTCATCCAAGCTGATGTTTATTGGTAATTAAACTTATTTTGCAACACTTGTGCGTATTTATCAGCTTTGTTTTTGCTGATAAGATTATCAACAACTTTTTCTGTGATCGTGATTTGAGAAGACATACAGAATTATGCTAAAGATAGGACATAATCTCTTGTGTGCAAGAAATGTAAAATAAAGTTTATTAGCTGTAGAAATTCTGCCAAATTAGATTGGAGCCTGGTGTTGCCATCCAGTTTCACCAGTCCTCAGTCAAATCGTCCAACCCATGCTAGCATGGAAAGCGGACGTTAAACAATGATGATGATGATGATGATGAACACAAACACTTCGTAATTTAATAGCTTTCAATGTGATACCTGTTAAACAGAAATTATTTTAATTTAGTGAAAATTTAATAAAATCTAATCATAAGTAAGCGAAATTATGTTAAATACAACTAAATTGAGAAACTTTTTTTTTCCCTGGCCATATCGGCAATTCTGAAAACTTTTGGGTGCGAATTTTATATGAATAGAAGCTTTCTTTAATAATTTTTATCCTGAAAATCACCTGCATAAATTACACAGGTTTCCAAATTACATGGATTTTTATGGTATATGTAGTTATAAATGATATATAAGTGTTTGTATATGTGTATGAGTGCATGTGTGTTTGTGTTTCTTTGTATCAACATTGCATGATCATTGTAAATGATTGTCACTGTTATTCATTTCCCAAATACTACAAGAACATGTGTGGTCATGAGAAAAGATTACCTTGCTTGAAAATAGGTGAATGATAGAGATAGAAAGGGCATCTGGCTGTAGAATATTTGCCTCAATAAACTCCATCCAGCCAATGTAAGCATGAGAAAGTGGACTTCAAAAGGATGATGATGAAGATAAGAGTACTACCTTGTTCAATGTGTTCTTCATTGGCATGTAAAAAGCACCCATCACACTTTGTTAAGTGGTTGGCATTAGGAAGGGCATCCATCCATAGAAACCATGCCACAACAGACAGTTGGAGTCAGGACAGCTCCCTGCTAGCCAGCTCCATGTCAAACTGTCCAACCCATGCCAACATGGAAAGAGGGCACTAAACAATAATGATGATGATGAATTGAGAAAAAACTATCTGCTGTTTGAATGAGGATGCAATGATGTTCATGCTCTTTACAAAATAACCAGGGACACAAGCAGACAAGAAAGGGTTACAAGTGGATAGGAATATTGAGTCTAAATTTCTGTTTCAAATTACTCAAGTTGTCCTAGATTTTATTCAATTTATGTTGTCTGGCATCTTGTTTTCTGTGTTCAAATTCCACCAAGTCAATTTTGTCCTTTATCCTTCTGAGTTCAATTATTAACGGAAAGGTGGACTGACAGGGAAATGAAAGCATCCTTGCAAGATTTGTTTTGGCTCTTTGCATTCTGAGTTCAAATCAAGGTAACTTAATCTGCCTCTCACTTTAAGACCATCACCTGGGCCTTGGGTGCCTTTAGTAAAGCTCACTCAGTTTCAGATATTTAGGCCAGGTCTTTGGTTTGAGGATATCTTCCATCCACCAGTCATGGTGGCTCTGTAAATGGTTATGAGCTCCACCTTTGAGTAAAAGATTTTTTAAATGTTCAGATCCTACCAGTACCAGCTTTACTGTTTGATAAAATAAGTACTGGTCTTCTACAGGGTCAATTCCATAAAGTATATTGACCCTCTCTATGAAGCTGTGGGCTTGTAAAACACCTTTGAGAATTGTTGCTATTGTAATACCAGAAACTTTAATATGCAAGAAATTAATAACATTATATAAAACCTTTCTTTAACAGACTGATCTGCGCCATAAATTAACACATTCAGCTCAAACTGATGCCAGCAGTCACCGGAAGATTGTCACTACACAAACTTACATGCCAAAGTAATGTAGTTTTAATGTTTCTTATGATTAATGAGGATAGGGTGAACATAAAAGATGTTGTTAGCCTCAAATCAACCCTGATTGCATAGACTTATGATTAAAGTTATTCTGGACTTATTTTAAGGCACAACCGTATCTAGGTTTAGGACTTTTTACCCTTTAGGTTTGTTTTTAAAATGTGATTTGAGGGAGATTTAGCTACTATTTTTTGTCAAAGCAATCATTTGACACAAAGAAGTATAATTGTTTGGTAAAAATAGTAAAATTTATTTTTGCTACTCACAATCTGAGTTTGATTTCCACAAAGGTCACCTTTGCCTTCATCCTTTTAGGATGAACAAAAGAAGCACCAGATATATACCCCAACCCTATTCTCCACAAAACTGAGTTCTTGTGCCAATGTGAGAAATTATTATTACATATTTCTTATCAAAAATATTTTTATTTGCATAAATTAATAATGCTTAGTGTTGTTCTTGATGTTTAACCCGAGCTCCCAATCAAGCAGACCAATGATCGAAGCCATTGTTGCCTATCAGTGTCTTAACTTGAGAGTGCGCATTGCCTAGAACAGCCCTTGAGTTTGCCCCTCTATTCTGACCCCTCACCCAAACCTATACAGGCTTATACAACAAACTCAAAAGTGTCACCTGGAATAGGCTGCTCT
The DNA here is from genome assembly GCF_046866305.1 of Octopus bimaculoides. Taxonomy (NCBI): domain Eukaryota; kingdom Metazoa; phylum Mollusca; class Cephalopoda; order Octopoda; family Octopodidae; genus Octopus; species Octopus bimaculoides. Next base: position 168,673,925 of record NC_142929.1, read on the forward strand.
GCCTCCTCCAAGCTACTGTTCTTTATTCAATGTGCCTCCTTTCTTTAAGAGGATAGGTTATGTGGAGAGGCATGGCACAGTGGTTAGAATGTTGGGCTCACAATCATGAGGAAGTGAGTTTGCAAAATTCAGAAGTGGAGATTTCAGCCTTGAAGATGAAGATCGAACAAGATGTCCAGTTGAGTTTGATGAGAAGCTCCTGATGGCATTACTTGAAGAAAATCCTACATTATCAGTTGAAGGATTGGCAATAAAGCTTAGTTCAAACCATACAACTGTTCATCATCATCTTCAACAACTTGGAAAGGTTCCTAAACTTGGAAAATGGGTGCCTCGTGACTTGTCTGAAAGCAACCACAAATCCCGAGTTGACATCTGCTCTTCTCTCCATTCTCGTGAACTCGTTTCACCCTTTTTGGATAGACTTGTGACTGGTACCTAAAACTGGATCTTCTATCGAAATGTTAACGCCATAAACAGTGGCTTGGTAAAAGGGAAAAAGCCCAACCACAACTGAGAAGGGAACTTCATGGGAAAAAGGTTCTTCTTTCTATCCGGTGGGATTGCAAAGGAGTAATTCACTCTGAATTATTACCACCTAATGCAACAATCAATGCTCAAGTCTACTGTCAGCAATTAGAGCGTTTGAACCAAGCTTTGAAGAAAAAAGACCTGCTTTACTGAATCGAAAAGGAGTGATGTTTCATCAGGACAATGCATGACCCCACACTGCAAAGATCACATTACAGAAGATCAAAAAGCTTGGTTGGGAAAAAATTCCTCATCCACCTTATTCTCCCGACCTTGCTCCTTCAGACTACAATTTGTTTCGTAGTTTACAGAATCATTTGGGGGACATAACTTTCGCAAGCCAGGAGGGGTGGAAACTGACATTTCAAAGTTCTTCGCTTTGAAACCAAAAGAATTTTACATTGATGGGATTAAAAAGTTTGTAAATAGATGGAAGGAAGTCATAGATAATTAGGGAAAGTACATTGATGATTAAATTTCAATTAAATATAACATTTGATCACTTGCTTTCTTTATTCAAAATTCAGACAGAACTTATGGGATGACCTGATATATGTGTGTAATATTTCTAATCATGACTATTTGTCTGTATATGTTTGTGCATGTGTGGTGGGTGTACGATTCCATTTTATTTTATTATTGTTCATATTATTATTTCCTTATGTCCTATCATTGTAGAGACCAACAAACGCAGACCAAGTTAGATGGTTGCAGCAGTGTACCCCGGCCACAGGTATTCCTGGCTGGCTTGCGTGGCTCTGGAATGAAAAAACCAACTGTTCTTACCAAAGTGGATCTTACATTGGATGTCAAACTGATATAATAATAAAATATTGTTATCACTAATATTTTCTTACAATTTTATTGTTGTCACATGCTTTCTCTGTTTTACTGAGTGCAGCTCTGACCACCTTGGCTATGTACAGTGTTTCATTTTAGTTGTTATTTTCCCTTGTATTGAAAGTAGTCTATGTAATACATGCAAAGGGCTTCCTAGAACCTTTTCCTGTGTTGTGTTTATTTTAAACCCTGAGGTTCTGGTTACGTATTTTGTTGTATGTTTTCAGCTTATTCCTAAGATCCCTATTATAATAGGAATTGTTTCTGTTTTATTTCCCCATGCTCTAGTCATATCCCTTTCTAGATCTTTATATTTGGATAATTTTCCTATTTCATTTAGATAAACATTATTGTCTGTTGGGACTACTAATATTTTGATTAAGATTCAATTCTTTTCTTGATGTTCCCTGGCAACTATTGGGTCTTACTTTATCCAAATAAAGTCGAAGTCACATATATAATTCAGAACAATTAATTATTCCACTGATAGCTTGAATAATCTCAAACATCATGTGAAACATGTAATCACTACACCATTTCGATAACACCTTCAACGGTTTATTTTTTTAATAGCTTAAATGACCTTTTAGCAACAGAACAATTGCTTCTATTATCACACACACATACATACACACACACACACACACACACACACAATTCTGTACACACACACATACACGCAGACACACACATACACGCAGATACACACATGCACACAAAAGAAAACATAAAAAATACACCCCCACACATGCGCAAACACACACACACACACGAACACACACACCTATACACAGTTGGAGACCACACACATACACATAGGTGGAGACACTCAAAAGAATATATCTAACCCCAAAGAAAAATCCTAATTCTTTCTTCAACAAGACATTCATCACAACATACACATCCAACAACACAGCTGGTCACATTCCAAACATATTGAAAGGACATTCAACACAATGCATACACACACACTCACACACAGGTGGACATAAAACCCATTTAGTAAATACATCTTAGCCACTCCCTTGGCAGGAACACAAAAAATTTCTTTTATACAATAGATAACTACACCCCTTCTATTACTCTCTGACACTTTGAACTCTATACCAAACTATATTTAAAGAAGATTTCAACAAAAAAATCTCCAGACATGTTCTTGACGTCTAGACAGAAGATAAACTGTTTTTACTTCAAATTTTTATAAATTTTTATTAAATTCCTTCTTAAATTGAAATGTCTTAGACTAATTTCTGTGCTATTTCCGCCTTCGTCTTTTATATATATATATATATATATATATATATATATATATATATATATATATATATGTATGTATGTATGTATGTTTGTATGTATGTATATGTGTATATATATATATATATATATATAGGTGAGAAAGTTGGAATGTGAAAGCACGTGGTTAGATGTATAAAAGATAATAAGAGTGAAAAAACTACAGAAGGCTTGTGTTACATGGTTAAAGTATATATTTAAATTATGTCAGAAAAATGTTGTAAAATTTTTGGGGGTATATAAACATTGTATTTGGAGAAATAACCGGTTTCGTGTTGTCTTTTCAAATTTCTCTACTTCATTGTAACATTACCCTCCAAATCACTTACAACCACCATTGTTGAACCACCCAAAACTAAACAGGGAACAAGCTGAAAGACAACGTATTTATGAAATAGATTGTACCAAACCTAAAGATCACCCCTACACCAGGTACAGAACACACCAACAACGTCCCAATACCAGGCATAACCACCCCATAACAACCCAAAACAGCACTAGGATAAGAAACACACCACATGCTAGTCCCTACTACCCTAGGACCCAAAATTACTGGCCCCGACCGAACTCAAGAACAACGCAAAATAACACCAGATCAAGAAACATCCCACTTGCTAGAGTTACACACATCACTAACCAAAACACCCATAGACACCCACACACACATAACAATCTAAGGCAACAATACTACCGTTCCCCCGAACCAATCCCATATAACCTCACAGACAGTTCGTGCAAACAAAATTACAAACAACATTTTTTAGCCCCAGACCAGAGACACCAGGACACAGGCTGGAATCTAGTAATCAGGAAAAACCGAAGATAATAAATCTCTCAACCAAACCCCTTTCAAGCATAAAAATAGACATCCTCTCAAAAGGGCTAAAATTCGCCCCAACTCCACGCAGATCCAACCAAAATGAAGTGAAGGACAGTATAACAGAATTCTGTAGAAAATTAAGACTCACAGAAGCATTAACCAATCACAACACTGAAGATGACTCACTAGTCAAAAACAAAAGTGAGCACATCCCACACAAAGGAAGAAATAAAAATCTAGATGAATTCTGCAACCACATTGAGAACTTCCCTTACCACACCATGCATAAACAGACAGTTAACTCAAACTTTAACACTACACAATGGAAGGAACTAATAGAACTCCAAAATAATGAAGATATTACGATTAAGGAAGCAGATAAAGGAAGTGCAGTTGTAATAATGGACACATTACACTATAGAAACCTAGTAATCTCCATGCTTGATGACAATCAACACTATGAAAAAGTCACAAACTACACCCCACAAAAAATAATGAAAACCCTGTCCTCACTAATTAAAACACATGGAAATGAACTGACAACCAAGGAGATTGATTTTCTAACAAACTTCAAATGCAAGCCTAGCCTCTTCTATGGTCTTCCAAAAATACACAAAAGCCAGATCATAAATGAGACCATCAAAAAATCACCAAAGACGTACATACATACACCAAACCCGGGAGACCTAAAATTGCGACCCATCATAGCTGGCCCGGCCTGTGAAACACACAGACTAAGTCTATTTATGGACATCCTCCTAAAACCCTTCCTTAAACACATCAATAGCTATATCAGAGATGACTTAGATATGTTAAATCACCTCCCAAAGAAAGTCAAGGAAGAAACAATCATGGTCTCATTTGACGTGATTAATTTATACACCAGTATACCTCATAATTATGGACTAGAGGCAATACAGTTCTGGCTGGATCAATTCCCGAAAGAAATCCTAAACAGGATCAGTAAAGAATTCATTACCAAATCGGTTGAATTCATCTTACGCCCCTTCATGTTTGACAATACTTTCTACCGACAAAAATCCGGAATTGCTATGGGCATTGCGAACCTAACAATGGGTTACTTGGAAATAATAATATACCAGGAATCTTTATCCACCTTTGGAAACACCCTTTCCCAATACATAAAAGAAAATTGGAAAAGGTTCCTGGACGACTGTTTCATACTCTGGAATGAAAACACAGATGAACTCTTGAAATTCAAAAGTCTATTGAACAGTGTCAACCCAAACATACAGTTCACAATGGAGTACAACCAAAAGGAGCTCCCATTCTTGGATATACTAATTAAAAAAGTAAACCTAAAAATAGAAACGGGCATATTTTACAAAACCACAGACGCCAAACAATATCTACTATTTGATTCATGCCACCCAAGACACACCAAGACAAACATCCCCTTCAACCTTGCAAGAAGGATATGCACAATAGTGTCAGAACAAAATACTAGAGACTATAGACTACAAGAACTCAAAATCACACTAATTGACAGACACTACCCAGTTCAACTCATAGAGGATGGAATCAGACGTGCATCACAAATTGACATAGAAAACTTAAGAAAAGTTAAACACAGCAACACACATTCCCCGAAAATACTGCCGTACATATCCACATACAACCCCAGAAACAAAGAAGCCTTCACCATCATCATCCAAAACATACCAATGCTACATAAGGACCCCAAATTAAAGGAAATTTTACACACACACAAAATCATTAAAAGCTACAAACAACCAAAATCACTGAAAAAGATTCTCACAAAGGCAAAATTATTTTCCATAATAACAGATGCAAAAGTAAAAAAATGTGGTCGACCAAATTGCGCAACATGCCCAAACATTCTAGAAGGTTCAGAATTCCTCTTCAAAGAGGGACAAAAATTCAAAGTTAAATCTGACTTTACTTGTGCTTCAGAAAACCTTATTTATGTAATAAGATGCTCGGGCTGCCACGAAAACTACATAGGGTCCACAGGATTATCGCTCAGACGCAGATGCACTCTGCATCGACAGCAGATTGCATGCCCAGAATACCGAATGATACCCTTTAGTGAGCATATTGAGAAATGCGCAAAACAAATGCTACCACAATTTATAATATTTCCATTCTACCAATGTGCCATTAGAACACCAACACAAATTAGATTAAATAAGGAAACTTTTTTCATTCAAAAATACAAACCCAAACTTAACCATTGCTAACACATTTAAATAAGGAAATTCATCACCCCACTGAGAAGGAAAAAAATATAGAACAAAACCTAACAAACCAAACCATGGTAAATTAATCAAAATCTACTACCTACTACATTTAGACTATCTCCCTTATACCGGAAGAAATCCCTAATTACCTCCCCCTATCTAGAACTCTTTTGTTTATACGGGAGCGAACACATGTTACGATGAAGTAGAGAAATTTGAAAAGACAACACGAAACCGGTTATTTCTCCAAATACAATGTTTATATACCCCCAAAAATTTTATAACATTTTTCTGACATAATTTAAATATATACTTTAACCATGTAACACAAGCCTTCTGTAGTTTTTTCACTCTTATCTTTTATATATATATATATATATATACATACATACACACACACACACACACACACACACACACACACACACACACACACACACATACATATATATATATATATATATATATATATATATATATATATATATATATATATATATATATATATATTGTTGTTGTTGTACTTGGGGATGGTTATATTGCCAGTTTAGCCAATAAAAACACACGCACTGTATATTTGGTGTTAATTTGCTTCAGCTTTATATTACATTTGTAAAGCTGAAGCAAATTAACACCAAATATACAGTGCGTGTGTTTTTATTGGCTAAACTGGCAATATGACCATCCCCAAGTACAACAACATCTGTTTCAACACACGATTTCACATCAAAAATCTTGCAAAACGAATATATATATATATATATATATATATATATATATATATATATATATATATATATATATATATATATATATATATATATATATATATAAATTTCATTAATCAAAAATGTTATATTAAATACCATGCAACATGAATTCTTGATTTATTAAAATTATCTTTGCTTCTAGAGGTTGTGTCACACTTACCAAATGACAATTGAGACAAGCTCTAGATGAGAATGAAAGATAATCTTAAGAACTCCCAAAGTTAACATTCCATTACTGAAAAGGACACGCTTATTGTCTGGGGATTAAGAGGACAGTAGCAGTCAAGGGTTTTTTGCGTCAAAAGGCTTCATCAGCTAGACAATTGTACTTTCTTAACTCTTTTAACCAAGGGACTTAAGCACATGCAAAGAAGAGTAGAATATATTTATAACCTAGGTAATTTGCATAGTTTAAGCAAAAATCAGATAAGAGAAAAAGTAGTCTGTGGTATGTATGTGGTCTGATCAATGAGTATTCGAACTGTTGCCGTATTAACGAATCTAATGCATGTAGAGTAAAGCCGCTTGGCACAGATTGATCTGGAACTCTGCTGCGCATGCAAACTAAGTTTTAACGTTGTAGCTCACTTTTGCTGCTTACAGCAGTGCTTGAAAGAAGGTGTGTTGCGTGTGATCGTTGCATTGAACGTGACAGAGAAAATTGAGTAGAGAATCTGTTTCAAATGTTTTCAAAAGTTTGGCGATACCTACTCAAGGGCCTACGCAAAATTTTCAAAAAGTTTTCATCGTTCTCGACACAATCAAGGTGACCTTGTGCATCTGAAACCCGAGTGTGTTTTTGGTCAGCTGAAAGCAGTTTTAACACAAACTTGGCAGACACGTGTCTCATACCCAAATTTTCAGTGATAATTGACTGAACTAAACCGTGACTAATCTGCACATCCTCTGATTTCCCTCTTACAGCTGCACGTACATCTGCGATGTTTTTCTCAGTTCTGCTGGTTGCACCTCTCCCAAAACGTTCGTCAATATCGACATTTTTCGGCCATCTTGGAAACGTCTGAACCACTCGTACTCTTGTGTGCGGCTAATACATTCCTCTCTATACACTTTCTGCAACTTTGCGTAGGTCTCTGAGCAGGTATCACCATGATAACTTTCTTTGTCATGGTCAATGCGATGATCACACACTACACGCCTTCCTTCCAAGCACTGCTGTAATCAGTAGAAGTGAGCTATAACGTTAAGACTTAGTGCGCACGCACAGAAAAGTTCAAGATCAATCTTTGCCCAGCGGCTTCACGCTCCGTGCTTTAGCTTCGTTACTATGGCAACAGTCCGGATTCTTATTGATCAGACCTCGTATTTGACAACATAAACAATTACGGGTATATCAAATATCATACAATATAAATTCTTGAGAAACTTAGTTTACGCAATTGAAGCAACATTTCTTTAAAATTGCCATCTGTATATCATACTAAATGTATACACACCTTTAGAAATCATGAAGGTGTGAAATTGAGATAAAATCTCTTCATATTCTGGGTTGTGCTAAAAATACAATATATATTGGAGTATGACGAACATCGTCACTGCAGTAACTTACGAGAATGACAGACACATTTCACCTTTCTTGAGGCTTGTCAGTACTGTGCATTTCATTGTCACCTGCTTAAGCAAAATTCATTCTTTGAGTTTACGTAACTGAAACAGCATTAAATTGAAATCGCCATCTGTGAAACTCTAAAAATTCCACCGTATTGCTGAATTCCAGATCAGAAATTTTCAGCAAATGCAAACACATGAACAAGTTTCTGTTGGCGAATTTGAGAACACTACCATCTCCGAGTTGAGCAACTGTATCGCAGACTTTAGACCTCTTCCGTTGATTCTATAACAACTGGGTTTATGGCTTTATGACCAAAGGGGACTAACTCTAATTCTTCTTGTTTTCCTTCTTTTTCCGTTTCTTTTATCCTTCCACTTTTTTCATTCACCTTCTTCTCGTTTTTTCTAGTGATTTCTCTTGTTCTATTATCCTGATTTGTTACTTGTGTAAGGCGATGTGCCGAGAGCCAGCAGATTGCTTGGAGACACTAGGCGCATTATCAAAACCTGCCTAGAAATAAATCTTCAATGTATGAAACTATTAGTAGCTCATAACTATATTCTGTGTACATTAAACACTACACTACACACACACACACACACACACACACACACACAAACATATATATTGATGATCCTCCATCTTGATGACGTGTCCTGCCCAGCGTAACTGTATCTTCGGCAGAGTTGTTTCAATGCTGGCGATCTTCGCACGCTCTAGTACCTCGATGTTAATGACAAAGTCACTCCAGTGATTACTGAGGGTGATGCGAAAGCAGCGCTGTCAGAATCGTTCAAGGAGTCATAGATAGTGTAGGTAGATGACCCACGACTCTGAGCCGTACAAGACGGTGATCAGAACGACGGTTCTGTATACACTGATCTTGGTCTTTAGCCTTCTGATGGTTATCATTCCAGACTCTTTTACACAATCTGGCGAATGCACTGTTTGCCTTGACTAATCTGTTATTAACTTTGTCGATTTTGACATCTGACGAGATGGTGCATCCTAAGTAAGTGAACTGATTGATTGTCTTTAGTTCAGTCTCCTCGAGGGTAATGCGAGGGTGTGGTATTTATGCTGTGAGGTGTGTTGATAGAGAACTTCAGTTTTCTTTAGACTGACTTGTAACCCAAAGTGCCGGGCAGATTCTACAAGGTAAGACGTGATGCGTTGCAGGGCTGTATCTGTGTGGGCAACAAAGCAGCATCGTTAGCAAAAAGTAACTCATGGATAGATTGTTAGTGTTGGTGAGATGGGTTGTTCCAGTGATGAGTTGGTATGAGTTTGTAGGCACCTTAGATTGAAGAGGATGTTATATCAGTGTGTGAGTGTGTGTGTGTTGTGTGTGTGTATATATATATATATATATATATATATATATATATGGACATACATACATACATACACCACTTCATATAACTACTATAAATAGACCTCCATAATCACTGTCACGTATTACACATCCCTCTCACCGCTACCATGTAATCTATGTTAACATACATAAACAACGAGGTATATATATATAAACTCCTGGCAGAAGTCAGAAAAATTCTTTTTTTTTCAAATGTGGACGTGACAAAAATCATGGCAGCGTCTCGTTTGCTCTGGTATGATTGTCACGATGCTTGTAGAAGGGTGTGGTGTAAATGTGATGAAATCAGGGAGATGGAGTGAAGGTAGCTGTTGTCAATATTGAAGATGGTTGTGGCGTAGGTGGTGGTGGTGGTGATGATGGTGGTTACGGTGGAGGTTGTGAGAATGTGGTGTGGGAGTAGAATTGATAGCGATAACAGTTACAGCTACTACTACTACTACTACTACTGCTGCTGCTGCTGCTGCTGCTGCCACTACTGTTGCTGCTGATACTGCTGCTACTACTACTACTACTTTAGCAGCAGCTGCTGCTGTTGCTACTACTACTACTACTACTACTACTACTACTACTACTACTACTACTACTACTGCAGCAGCAGCTGCTTCTACTACTACTACTACTACTACTACTACTACTGCTGCTGCCAGAGCCTTTATGTAGTCTCTCGATTTGCAAGAGGTTGCAGCCAAACATCCCTAAAATGAAAATACCATTGTCTTGAAAAGAGAGGAAGAAAAACAGAAAAATTTGGTCCCAGATACGCAATGGCCGATTTGCAATTTAGATCCTGAATAAATCAGCTACAGTTCATCCTTCCTTAATTTAGCTCGTGTGACTCTTGACAGATTTAAAACATACAACAAACACTATAAGAAGAGAAAGGGAATCTTAGATGATCTAGTAGATTACACTGTCCGATCAACATGTCCTTCCATTTTTTAAAGGAAGTAGGGAATGATTTGAGCAAGATTTGGTTGCTAATTCTAGCAGCTGGAGTGACTTTGTTGAGGGTCTTCCGTTGGCTCAAGCAAAGCGAAATGCAAAGCACAACATTTGCACCAGAATACGAATACATAACTCAGAGCAGCAAGATTTGAATCTCAATTGTTCAGTCTAAAGATCTTGGCGAATCGTACAATATTTATCATAGATTTTTAGGAAAGTGGTTATACACCATTAGGTGTACAACTGCTTTCCTATATTAAATTCTAAATAATAACGGAACGCAGAACTCTGAACTATCAACACAACAATATTTATTTATGGAGGAAATAGGCAGCACTTCGCCTTTTGGTTGCTGAGACGCCGTCAATGATGTTGAGAGGTTATTTGTCTAGCTCCAGAGTTGGAATGTTGGAAAGAGCTGTCCCCAGAGTTGGAATGCTGGAGAGACAGCTTGATCCGTCCATGCTCATGGCCGGCCGACCGAGAAAGAGAATGAATAAGGGCGCCAAACTTGGATATTGATGACTACGCATGCGCACGAGACAAGGCGTTACTACAGATTCACCTAAACCAAAGCTATCAAAGCCACTTTCAGCTCCTGTAACAACTAAATATAATGACTGATATTTCTAACGAGTCGAGAAACCATGTAAAGGCTATCCTTGTGGTCCAATATTGAATTGATTGTGATATAAGCACGCTACACTGCCACATGGCATTATACTACATCACCAAAGTCTCATATGTTAACCAACGAGTGAATGTGAACGCTATCACTCGACCTGTTAAAAGGAGCAATTCTGATTTCCTCGCCTATGTTCTATTTTTTACCATTTGATCCAGGAAAGAAAGATGATATCTATATCCTTTATTTATCTATTTTTTTCAAGGCTTCCAGAAACGGTTACTGGAAGAAAGTTATCCTCAAATTAGAGACCTCCTCCATTTACTTACAACACAGTGAATTCCGCAAAAGGCTCCCAGTGAACAGATGTTGGTGTTAAAAAGGGTAACGATCTAAGTCTAGCATCCAAGAACTCAGAATGCAAAGACCTAAAATAATTACGACATGGCCATTTAACTGATGTAATAGTAATTCTGCCGATCCACCGCTCTGCACTGGTGCTTCATTTTAACAACTCTGAAAAGATGAAGGACAATGTGAGATTTGAATCCAGAGCGTAGAGAGTCGGAGATTTGAATCCAGAGAGTCGTGAGATTTGAATCCAGAGCGTAGAGAGTCGGAAAGAATAACAAATTATTTGTTCAACGCTTAACTGACTCTATCAGTTTTATCTCTACATATTAAAAAAACGTAGAACGTATGAGATCCTTGTTTCACAAATTCCTCTCAATGCCTTGTTAGAAAATTATTGACAATATTGGTGATGATTGTGTTGAAGGTTGTGATGGAAATATTGTTAGTATGCAATGGAGTGTAATACTAATGGGTGTGTAGTTACTATGGTGATGTCAGGCCGGTAAAGTATTAGTACTAACGCTGATGTTGGTCGTAACGAAAACCTAGTAAGTGGTATTGATGTAATGGTGGTAGTGATGTAATAGCTATGATGTTTGTGGAAATCGTGCTGCTAGGATGGTGATAGTGTTGGTAATGGTTATTTGTGGTAAAATATGTGGTTGTGGGGTTGGGATGATGAAAGTGAAATGGCACTAAATGTTACAGTTGTGTGGAAATATGGATCATGTGATGAAACTGTTAGTTGCAGTGGTCGTACTGTTTTGTAGAGGTGGCGTTGGTGGTAGTGAATGCGAATGGAACTGTTTATGATAGCGGAGAAGGCAGTGGTGTGATGGACGAGTTGAGGTTCTCTGTTGGTTGTAGAGGAGGAAACGGTAATAGTGGTGAAGTGAAGTGATGGGAAAATTGATATTTTTTGTTGTGGAAACTACATTTTATATTGTGATAGTTGTGTAATAATAGTTGTGATGGGAATTATGAAACAGTGCTGGTATGGTCGTTCCGTTGTTGTTGTTTTTGTTTAACTTCTAACTAAAAGAATTCCAACCATGAATATCCCATCATTTTAAAAGTATGTTGAATTACTTATTCAATGTGTTCTTTTCTTTCACAAGATGGTAGGGTGTGATTTCTAGTAGGTCGAGCCTCTGCATAGAGCCCGAAGTACTGCATCGGGACGAAATGCTTTGTTGTTGTGGAGGCGTATAAAACTGTATTTTAATAAGGTTATGGCGATCCTTCGATACTAGTCCATTACAACTTCCGGTCGTTGCGCGCACGCATACTGATTACATGATCGTATAGTGCGTTTGTTTTTCAATGACTTGAAAATATGAAAAGACAACATTAAATAGAAACTCAAACCTTCTCCCCCTCAGATGCATACAGTTCTCAAACTTTAAATACATAAATACACTATACGATCATGTAATCAGTATAGGGAGGAGATACACCACCGTGGAGGTGCGCTTCACAACGGAGGAAGAAACAATAAAACACTCCACAGAGGCAATAAGGACAGAGGAATGGGTGCTCTTGCCTTCGTACTGCGGTAAACGTGTGGCGAAGGTGCGAGTGAGTAAGGTGCCATCCGAACTGAAACTTTAAACACATAAACACACTATACGATCATGTAATCAGTATGCGTGCGCGCAACGACCGGAAGTTGTAATGGACTAGTATCGAAGGATCGCCGAACTTTGTAATTAACCACACAATTGTTAGTGCTCACAAATACTCATAAACTAAAGTGTTGTTAGTGAATATAGTAGGCGGAAGCTGGCGGAAGCTGGCGGAAGCCCGTTGGATACATATGTACGTGCGCACCTGTATTTATGTGTATGCGCATGTCTATATGTTTTTCACTGCTTGGCAATCAACTGAATAAGCACTAGATTTAGAAATGTATATACTGGGTTTAATTTGACTGATTAAACCCTTCAGGGAGTTATCCCAGTATTGCTACCATCCAACGACTGACACCAGTAAAAAAAGAACAAAATAAAAAGCAGACATAAACTATTTGAAAGAGAATGCTATATGGAAGATAAAGATTTGTTGAAAGAATTCTAACGTATAATCTGTTGAACCATATGTTTTTTCATATTTTATCCTGGTCTTCGCCGTCCTTTTTTAAGATTCTATTACGTAAGTATGCAACATAATAAAACATACCGGACACATTCTATGTCCTTTTACTAAATTCTCACGGTTGGTCTACGAGTGGTCAAAGATAAACCAATCCTGGGACATCCTGCAGAAATGAGATGTTGGAAGTCAAAATATGTAAAGTATTTCCTTTTACAAAAAAATGTGCGCTTATGCTGCATATTTCTATAATAAATTCTTCTAAAGATGGGGGTGATTTTTGCAAGATAGGCAATTGTGAACAAGAAAGAACCAAATCATGAAATATAATCTGATTCAACCCAATATATGGTAGGTAGGGGTCGGGACATACTGAGTAATATTTATTGCATCTTTGACTTTAAAAAAAAAAAATTCACCGGCCTGTCATCAGATTAGCAAATGATCTTTTCTAAATGCATTAAAAACATTATAACATATTCATTACATCATTTCATAAAATTATCTCCGTTCTCTTTGAGGGTACAAAAGAACAATTTTGGTGGGGCAAACCGAGTAAGACAAAATAAGGTAAACCTGCCTCTTCAATTTTCCAGAATTCTATTTGATAAAACAAACAAAAAAACTCATACACATCAGTATCCATCCTTAGACATCTAAAGATTCGAAATGCAAACAATAATTTAAAATATTTACGTCAAATGAAAGCGGATCATGGGAAAGTAGCGCATGATATGAAATTAACGAAACTCGACTAAATCCAAAAGTTCAACATAAAATATTTCTAATAGCTTCTTCACAATCTGCTGGAGTGGATCTCTTCCTGACATATTTACACAACATCTATATAATGACCTGTTTGTTCGTTCACCCGTTATACTTTAATTAGTTAGAGTGGTGGAGGTGGAGTAAGAGTAAGAGAGAGGGGGAGAGAGAGGGAGGAGTGAAGAGAGAAGAGAGGAAGAAGTAGAAAAAGGTGATTAATATTAATACACTTAAGCCAAATGATCACGTGGTCAGCTGAAGGTAAAAGCGAAGAACGAGAGTAAAAGACGATGCGAGAAAAGAGGGAGAGAGAAGTGTTAACGACGTGTGGTGGGGGAGAAATACTTATTACGTGGTTAAAAAGTTAGCTGAAGGAAAAGATAGATAGAGATTGACATGGGAAGCAGTTGTATTGAGAGAGAGAGAGAGAGAGAGGGGCAGATAGCGGGGGTGGTGATGGTAATGGTAGTGTCTTGATATTAAATAGTATCTTTTTTATTGAACTAATTTTTTTTATAGCGACCATCGCATACACATAAGTGCAATTATTTATCGTCTGCTCGCTTAAAAATTTGATATTTGTTAATAAGGGTTAATTTAGCCGAAACTCTGGATTCACAGGAAACACGGTTGCAAGCTACTCGAGAAAGGATGCGCAGATATAGAGGACAGACCAGAGAGGAACAGCGAGAAGATATAATAAAAAGAGGAAAAAGACAACACCGATGGAGGCGTGAGGAAGTGAATGTGGTTGAACGTCAAGAATATTTAAAGAAAGCTAAACTATGAATGCTATAAAAATGCAAATCATCCTTTCTTAAATAGGTCCTCTTAATTTTTTCATTCCGCGGAATTTACATGGGTCCTAATAGTACAATTGAAGAGAATAAATTGTTGAAATTAGTCATTACTCATTTTGCCTTTTTTTAGACACCATGTTTTTGAAAATTGAAAATTATCAAATTGGGCATTAGTATGAGAAAAAAATTGATTTGGAATCCAGCATAAAAAAGGATATTGATTGTTAAACACTAAAGATTATCCACATATTTTATTAGCAACCTCAATTACAACCGGGCCAAGTTTGAAAAATTTCTTGAAAAAAAAGTACCTCTCAGCTAACTATGTTTCAAACTGTCTCAACTTCAACAACCGTAATTATACTGACCAATTTCTCACTCTCAAATATAATGCAACAGTACAAAATGACAGTGCAATACTTGTATTGTAATGATTTCAAACCAGTAGGGATAAAATAACGAGAAATCAGAAATTACTTATTTTGTCCCACCCGCTATGTAGAAAATAATATATCGAAAAACTCCCTGTTGTTAATACAATGGAATTATATCAACAATTTGGTCCTACATGTATAACGACACTTTTTGAAATATGACCACGAAATAAAACGTAAGTGAATATAGTGTGTATGTTTGTTTTTATATTACCGTTATGACTCTTCCACGATATAATTATTTTCCAAGTAAACAAATCATCATGAAAGTTAGCCACAGGACATACGTATTATAGGAATTATCATTATTTACATTATTTACATTTGACAGATATTTGTCCTCATCTTGTTTGTTGTTAACCACTACGCCATATGCTCACGGGCATATGGCGTAGTGGTTAAGAGTGCGGGCTACTAACCCCAAGATTCCGAGTTCGATTCCAAGCGGTGACCTGAACAATAACAATAATAATAATAATAACATCGAAAAATATCTCAGGAATGAGAACCCAGGTTCGAAATTTCCCCAAGACACCTAAAGAAGACTGTCGGCTATATCATCCGAAACGTGTTAACAACAAACAAGATGAGGACAAATATCCGTCGAATGTAAATAATGTACTTCGTTATCTCTTAAATATAGAACTGTATGTTTTTTGTGTTTAGCAAACAATACAAAAAGCGTTCCAACCATGACTTAATCAGTTATTCTATTCTACGCATCCGGAACTACTTTATTTAATACAACTCTCTATTTTTGAGTTGAAATGATATAATTTGAGGGAGATTTAATTTCCAGTGTTTAGCAGGCAAAGTGACCACATTGTGACTCATTGAGGTTGCTATTGTTTTTGTTACTATATCACCAGGTTTGCCTTCATCGAGAAGATGTGACCAATCCGTCGTTTCAAGCTATCTAAGATTGCATTATGTAATGTACTCTTTTAAAACACAGCTGGGTGTGATTAGAAGGAAAGTTGGTTATTTCGAGCAGGTAGAGGTTCCTACATACATTAGCTTGTGTAATAAAAGTTGTTTTGTAGACAATGCCAGCCATTGCCATCCCATCTTTTAAGATTAATGAATCACTGAGCACATTGAGTTTCTCTTTTTAACTCAATGTAGGCGCAGGAGTGGTTGTGTGGTTGCTTCCCAACCACAAGGTTCCGGGTTCAGTTCCACTGCCTAGAAAAATAAAGATGTCACACAGTAAATGTAACATAGCTAGATAAATAGACGGGGATGTTAATAACCAGGTTCACCGCTCTCTTAATTACTTCTTTTACTTTGGCTGGAGATATCTTGAAAGGTTTAAATTATTTTCTGAAAATGAAGAATCTTAGACATTTTTTGGACGTGATTTTTGCACATACATTTTTTTGCACTTGTAAAGTATAAATATTTGTGTATGCACACACACACACACACTCACATACGCACGCACACACACACACACACACACACACACACACACACACACACATACATAGATGGGCGCAAGGATAATTGATGTAGTAAGCTAAGAAATTTTAATTAATTAAAAGCACGCCCTAACTATTATTTTCTAAAAGACTGATTCTGGTTTAAAAAAATAGTCGGCGGGAACACGCTGAAAATTTTAATTAATCATAAATGATTAAAGCAGACGATTTGTTCGACTAAAATTCCTAAAGGCGATGCTCCAGCATGGCCGAGATCTAATAACTGAAATAAGTAAACGGTTAAAAGTAAAAGATAAATATGGAATGTGATGGTGATGGAGTCCGATCATAGAGTTTAACATAGGCGCAGGAATGGCTGTGTGGTAAGTAGCTTGTTTACCAACCACATGGTCCCGGGTTCAGTCCCGCTGCGTGGCACCTTGGGCAAGTGTCTTCTACTATAGCCTCGGACCGGCCAAAGCCTTGTGAGTGGATTTGGTAGACGGAAACTGAAAGAAGCCCGTCGTATGTATGTATATATATATGTGTATGTGTGTGTGTGTGTGTGTGTGTGTTTGTGTGTATGTGTTTGTTTGTGTCTGTGTTTGTCCCCCCACTATCACTTGACAACCGATGCTAGTGTATTTACGCCCCTGTAACTTAGCGGTTCGGCAAATGGGTTCGATAGAATAAGTACTAAGCTTACAAAGAATAAATCCTGGGGATCGAGTTGTTCGACTAAAGGCGGTGCTCCAGCATGGCCGCAGTCAAATGACTGAAATAAGTAAAAGAATAAAAGAGCGGTGACATTTTCCATACATCTATTTTAGAGAAAAAAATTAAAATCTAGTACGTGTAGCGTTTGTCTTCTGTCAACGTTCTTAAGGGACTCTTTTCCACCGTCAGAACTATATCGTATGACAACTCTCCCTGGTAAATGTGATTCGTGTAAATGCGAGTGTTTTTGGTAATTCTATTTTCTGAACTGGTTACAACAACCAAAACTTTTAAATACTGAACTTTTACACCCACTTAAGTTTAATACCAAATATCCTATGATCAGTATGCAATATCCTATACGGGTAATGGGCAACCTGTAGTTCGCGAGACTTTCTGAAGGTCATGCGTTACGAAAAATTTCCTTTTATTTATTTATCTATTTTTGGTAGTACGGCCCGCTAAATGATATGCCATGTCTCCTGCGGCTTGCTTCTCGACGAAGATTACTGTGTCCTACACACTATATTCTATATTTTGTATTATGTCTTCTACATTCTTACTGTACATTTACTTGCGAACAGTGATGGATATGCATGAATACATGGGCAGACCCTTTATTCAAATTCTTACCACCCTCTTCAGATTCCCACCACTCAAATTAAATACGATGGCAGTTTCTGCGTCAGTCTTGGGAAGGGGTAGATTAGGTGGGTTGTTGTTTGTCGGAGTGGTTTCTCCCTTTCGTGCTGCTGTTGTCGGTTCGGTAGTGTTCTTAGTGTTGCCTTTTCGGGTATCTTTGGCTGCTGTTGCAAATGGCGTCCCTTCCAATGTGGGTGATGCTGCTGCTACTTCTACTGTTGCTGCTTCTGTGGTGATCATCGTTGCCGTCTTTGTAGCTGTTGGTGTTTTCTCTGCACACAGTGCAGTTGTTGCTGCTTTGGGTGGTGGTGGTGGTGGTGGTGGTGGGTTTAATTTTGATGCAGCCTGTGTTTACTGCTGTAGGTGCTGTTGTGAAGTCTCTTTGCTGGAGTGGGGTGTTTCTCGTTTGTTCCCAGTTGGCAAAGAACTTTGAGGCGGTCCCTCTGCCCGCAGAGATAGCACCTCGATTTGCGTACCCCCACCGATACGTGTAACTTTGCTCCTTCAGGCAAGTGAATAATGCCCGGAATGCTTTCAAGGGCTTGCTGATTTGCCTGGATTAAGAGTTCTAAACCCTGTCCCCACTACTTTTATTGGTGTAGTTTTTTTATCTGTAGTATAGCGATGCTTTCCTCGTTATCAAGAAAGACGGCTGCCACCAGCCAAAGGACGTGAATCTCAGAGGGCACTTCCCCAATCTTTATTTTTGATACTAGCTGTCCGAGGTACATTGGCAAGAGCACTAGTTCGTCCGTTTTTAAGGGCAGTGTGGCGGGTAGTCTGGCTTCGTCTTCCGACTTGAACCTTTTTTCCACGGTGCCATATCTTTTCCCTCTAGCCACGTATTTAATTTTATTCCAGATGGGCTGCAAACACTTTTCTATAAGTACCTTTGGTGTATGGTCATTTTTTTTTTGTCTTTAAGTGATAGGGTTTCATAAATTAGAGTTCATCGTAAGGTGCGCTGTGAGATTTCACTAGGGGGCGTTAAAGAGACAATTGTGTCGTTTTTCTGAATTAGGTTTTGGAACATTTTCAAATCTTCAACATTCATTTTTAGCTGCTCTTGTTGTACTTTAGCTACAGCTGTGATACTGCGACTGTTAGGTTTAATAACACTTTTTCTTCGAGATTTACACTTGTCTTCCTGGTTGTGGTAGCGTTGGAAAACGTCTGTGTGCTTTCGGCTGCAAATCCTTCATTCCCGACCTCCTTTTCGTAATGCGGGAGGGAAAGAAAGGTTACTACGTAAATTTCAGTTGGGTGGGGGGAATAGCCCTCTTCATGACTGGAGGCCATGTTTGAAAAATGTAAACAAATATATGCCAAGACAATACATTATGAAATTCCACATGAAGGGGGAATCTTTTTAGTAAAAAATCTTTCTCCGTCAAGCAGGTTCAGTTTAATTAACTCCAAATGTTTAAAATAAAATTATACTCATTTGTGTAATAAAAAAAAATAGCAAAACTTACGAACGTAAGAAAACACGTCCGCTCGGCAAGAAATTTCTTTCTTTATTCGCCATAAAGGCTAAGATATATCAGGTCATCCCATAAGTTCTGTCCGATTTTACCTTTTTTAAAATTGAATGAAATTTAATAGTATTTTAGAATGTCTAATGGAATTAAAAGTTATTTTTATGCATTTGTGTACATTTAAACTAATTAAACTAATTAAAACTAATTTTACAGAATAACAGAATTTAAATTTCTTTGATTCAAACCCTTTCTAACATGGAAGTATCCAAAGAGCATTTAAGGCACATAATGCTTTATGAGTACAAAAAAGGAAACTCTGCAGCCGAAGCTACTCGAAACATACACTCAGTTTATGGGAAAGAATGCTTGAATGAAAGAACTTGCAGAAGATAGTTTGCGAAATTTAGAAGTGGAGATTTCAGCCTTGAAGATGAAGATCGAAGTCCAGTTGAGTCTGATGATAAGCTCCTTGAGGCATTACTTGAAGAATCCTGCATTATCAGTTGAAGAATTGGCAATAAAGCTTAGTTCAAACTATACAAGTGTTCATCGTCATCTTCAACAACTTGGAAAGGTTCCTAAACTTGGAAAATGGGTGCCTCATGACTTGTCCGAAAGCAACCGCAAATCCCGAGTCGACATCTGCTCTTCTCTCCATTCTCACGAACTCATTTCACTCTTATTTGGATAGACTTGTGACTGGTGACGAAAAATGGATCTGCTATCGAAATGTTAAACGTCGTAAACAGTGGCTTGGTAAAAAGGAAAAAAGCTCATCCACAACCGAGAAGAGAACTTCAAGGAAAAAAGGTTTTTCTCTCTATCTGGTGGGATTGCAAAGGAGTAATTCACTTTGAATTGTTACCACCTAATGCAACAATCAATGCTCAAGTCTATTGTCAGCAATTAGAGCGTTTGAACCAAGCTTTGAAGAAAAAAGACCTGCTTTAGTGAATCGAAAAGGAATGATGTTTCATGAGGACAATGCGTGACCCCACACTGCAAAGATCACATCACAGAAGATCGAAGAGCTTGGTTGAGAAAAAATTTCTCATCCACTTTATTCTACCGACCTTGCTCCTTCAGACTACCATTTGTTTCGTAGTTTGCAGAATCATTTGGGGGACATAACTTTCGCAAGCCAGGAGGAGGTCGAAACTGACATTTCAGAGTTCTTCGCTTTGAAGCCAAAAGAGTTTTACATTGATGGGATTAAAAAGTTTGTAAATAGATGGAAGGTAGTCATAGATAATCAGGGAAAGTACTTTGATGATTATATCCACTTGACGAAGTATCAATTTTGCATCCAATTGAAGCAAATGCAAGTGCATTGTTGTATGATCGAATTTTTGTTATAAATTTGCTATCGCCCCATAATTTCAGAATATCATCTGATAAATTCGGAATAGGTTCAACTTTAACTTTCCCTTTTTCACAGCAAAGGGAAATTGGTTTAACAGGCCAGTGTTTCGCTTTACAATGCGGGCACCCACAATCTCCAAAACTGCCACAGCTATGAGACCGGTGTGATACTGGTATCTTATTTTCGTTATCTCTGGGTGCCAAAGTTACCTCAACTGATGGAATTTTTCTGAAAATAAGGGATGGGGAGGGACTAAACCTATATATATAAACCACCCAAGAGACCCCCCCCCCCAATACCCTTACAAAGTTTCATGCCGATCGGCCCAACCGTCTGGCCGTGATGTGAATACAGATGGACGGACGGACATTACGCCCATTATAGTATGATTATTAATTATTATTATTTACATAGAGAACAGCTTTTTTACAAACCTCTTTTAAAGACAGGACTGTGTTGGAGCTTAATCTTTTCAGGAAATATTTTTTTTATATTACCTCGTTAGTCTTTTAAATAATAATTGTAATGACATGTTCGCGCGCTATACTCTAGATTTCGAGGAATCACAGGAATACTAGTGTTAAAATCATCAACATTGGATTTAATATTATTCAACGGTAATTTTTATAATTGCGTTGATGATTTTTAACAATATTTCTACGATCCTTTGCGGCGTACTGCAAAGGGTACGATCAACATGCTAGTGCTACTATTATATTATTCAGCTCACGAAACCAAGGCCTTGAAGCGTTAATGGATTACTAGATTTAGGCACACTAATCTAAACTGTCATAGTTTGCCGAAATGATTACTTACCTCGTATCGCTTCTGTAGTGTTTAGGGTTTTTTTTTATGGTGACAAGGCTGCTAACCTTGCACTCCACCCACCTCCTTTCTCATCCAGGCTTGTAACAGGTTATAGCAGAGTTAATAATTGTTCTTATCGTTAGGAAAGTCCGGAAAGGACCACGATCTCGTGGACATTTGAAGAAGGAAGGAGAAAAAGCGGCAGGCCGATGAAGACGTGGCAAAGAACTGTGTGGCAAAGACGTGGCAAAGAACTTGACCGAGATGGGTGACACCTGGGAAGAAGAGTGCAGTTTTGGTGGTGATGGTGGTGGTGGGAGAGTTGTATAGAACTACATTACCCAATGATTCCTTATTGTATTTAAGACAAAGTGGAGCGAGTTGAGAGAGATTTAGTTGTTATATCTAGCAGGTCAGGCAACCTTTTTGGAGGTCCCTTTGTTTATGCTGTTGTTTGTGTTGGTGTTGTAATTTCTTTTTGGCCTGAGGGTGACTGTAGTAACGACGGAGGATCTCTTAGTGATTTAATTACAAGATTTAACGTAGGCTTCAGCTGAAAAACAAATATTATTGTTTATGTGAAAGGCAGGACGGAAGTAGTCAAGCGAATATCATAATTGAAAATGAAAACAATAACAACGAAATCGAGAATTACGTAACAACAACAATAATATTATTTTCTTTATTATTCATGAGGAATACCAACATCATCATCGTCGTCATCGTCGTCGTCGTTGTTGACAACGCCATCGTCATCATCGTAATAATAATAATAATAATAATAATAATAATAATAATAATAATAATAATAATAATAATTATTATTATTATTATTATTATTATTATTATTATTATTATTATCAATTCTAACATTGGTGGTGGATCAGCTGAGGTCGGTGGTTCATGCTATTGTGTTTGTCGACATTTTCCGGCAGCAAAGACTTGCAATATACGAAGCACTATAAAAACATTTATTATATAGAGATGAATGCATTAGATGTAATTATGTATTTGTGTGGCTTGCAAAGTATATGTGAGGATATATGAAAATATATGTAAAATGCATGTAAAAATGTATGTATTATTTTAAAGCGTCCGACTAAAATTAATGTTATGAATAGCTATGTTAACATTGTCATTCTTACGTTGTTAGTGTTTCCTGTGTGTAGGCTGTCTTCATTAGCACCACCTGAACACGTCTTTTGTCGTACGATGATCACACAGCACACAACACACACTAAACGCCGGGAAATGCATTAATATATTGACTCATTCAGACATACATATACACATACATGCAATGATAGATGCATTATATGTGTATGTTTGTGTATGCATGTATGTATATATATATGTATATATATATATATATGTATATATATATATATATATATATATATATATATATATATATATATATATATATATATATATGTATGTATATATATATATATATATATATATATATATAGACACACACATATTCACAGATAGTGATATAGAAGGCAAAGAAGGATATGAAGCATATAAGCTTACAACTGTTTAGAATGAGCTCATATACACACCTACGCTGCTAGAGATTTTGAAAAGATTTTCAGCTGAGGGAAGTCTCTGGGTGTTGCCAACCAAAAACAAACGTATCCTCTTCTACGCAACAGATGGAGAAGGGAGCCAAAGATCATCTATAATGTTTACAAGCTAAAGAATTTTTATAACTATTTCATCAAACTATGAGAACATCCGAACGTTTCTTAAAAGTTAATATTCTATTAACTCCGTACGATACTGTGTCAAATCAGTTTTTGCCTCATCGAATTTTTAATTAGATCTTTAAGTATAAGTTGTTAAGTTCCATGACTTTTCTGAAAATATTGTTCCCTTAAAATGCTTAATCAGACGTTTTTTTTGGGGGGGGCGGGGGTTCAGTTTTATAAGCTTCGTTATTTAATGTATAAGTTCTCATAGCGACCTTGACAAAAATATTTGTATGTAAAGCTTTAATTGATTGAATCGACTTCAGAGCATACTCGATATCCATTTGTCGAGCAAAATAACTTCAACAGTAAAATGGGTTTGGAGGAGCTGAACAATTTAATCTTTATTTTTTTAATACTTGCTGGTTAAAGAAAAGTGTCTTTTTCTTCGCAAATGCACCTAGACCGGTGAAATAGGCTTCATTTATGTTCGTTTTGAGTCTTACATTAAAACACATATAGGCAAACATTAAAGTATTGGGTACGATGCAAGTGTGTTTCTAGCAAGAAACTTACTGGTGAAACCAAAACCTGTTACCTCAATCATTAGGGTATCGGAGGAAATGTCTTGTAGAATTTATTCTAGCTTCTGAGCTAGAGTTCAAATCCAACTAAAGTCAACATTGCCTTTCGTCCTCTGGAGTCGATAAAACCTTTCCTAGTCTAACAGACCGCCTTAGAATGACAAAATGATCCGAATACCGAGAAGGCTGCTTTGTAGATTTATTCGGACTGTTTGTTTATTGAGTACAATTCCTGCCATAGTTTTCTAATGCTATCACTTAGTTTTGGGATACTATTTAGGTGCCTCCACTCTGTTGTAAACATTCTCCAGTTCGAGAATACTTTCCTCGTCCCCTTGTCACCATTTCTGGAGATTCTATACAAGGGCAAGAGCCCTGCCTTTCCTCCTGAACTGAGCGAAAGCAAATAGCAGAGACCAACAGTAGCACTAAAAATATCCTGCAGGATATACAGAAAGTAACAAAATGCACTGAAAGATCTAATTCAGTTACCGCCTGCTCAAAGCTGTAAATGTCTTTAGAGAAAGAAGTTTCGTTACAAAAATTAGCAGCAAAACAACATAAGGTCAACTTGCGCAAATTGTGTTATAAAATTCCGGGTTACTAATTCAGTCGTTGAGAATGATGAATCGGTTTGATATATAATTTAGTTTGTTTCATAAACGTTGCGATCTGATGTGTATATATGAGGGTGTGTTGGTTTGTTTACTTCTTCTAAGTAAGCAGCTCGCTAAAAAAAAAAATGAATGATAGAATAAGTATCAAGCTCTCCAAATAAATTATGAAATCAATTTGACCGATTAAACCGCTCAAGGTAGTGCCCCAGCCTAGCCGCAACCCAGTGACATAAAGCAAGTAAAAGAATTAGAAGTTATAGACATATTATATTACGTTATATCATGTTATATATATATATATATCCCTCGGGGTCAGCCACATTTAAGTGGCAAATATACTTCACTTTATCGTATATATATATATATATATATATATATATATATATATATATATATATATATATATATATATAAATATATATATATATATATATATATATATATATATATATATATATATATATATATATATATATATATATACACAACACGAACTCTGTATAAATAAACTGCTGAGTATGCCAAACAAACTGCTCCATTCAGTACTACTCTTTTGTTAGCCTGTAACATCTGTAGACCATATTCAGAAAAACTTACCTGGTTAACTATATTTTGATTAAATACCAACGCGACTTACATGAGAGCAACTAACTGAATACTGATATTTCTTGGAGAGAGTGTGTATTCCACACGGATTCTTAATTCAGCTGAGGAATGACAAGTTGTTGGCAAATATTTTATTAGAAAAGTGCGATCATAATAATAATAATGATGATGATGATAATGATGATTTCAAATTTTGGCACAAATAATGATAATGAATAATGATAATATATACATGCACACACACACACACACACATACACGCGCGCGCACACACACATACACACACACACACCTGAATGTATGCATGTATAAAAAATGTATCAAAGTAATATGAAAAATATTCCACCAGGAAAACGAACCTATGTAACATCAAAGAGAATTGTCAGATATTGAATAACATTTGAAATCCGAACCCAAACACAGGGAGAACTATTAATATAGTTTCCTTCAAGTCATTTCCCTAAGTAAGCATTGTGCCGACGTTCTTGTTTGATTACGTATTTCTAAAAGAATGCTACCGAATATATCCAACATATAAACTGTGGTTCTACTCAGCCAGTTGCTAGCGGGATTAGTTGCTAGAGAAACATCGTTGTGTTTTTGCCCTTCTCGTCTTAGACAAATTCTGGAAAACTCTTCTCCTTTTCGACTGAGTCATATTTCTATAAAATAATTCTTTCTAAACTGTAAGAGGATCTGTTCATGGAGTATAATAGTAAGCATACCTGAGACGTGAGTTATTTGAGGATTGTCAGAAAGACA